>NC_092172.1:21196720-21271720 GCF_045791955.1 Oncorhynchus clarkii lewisi | reverse complement strand
ATTCAATATAGACAAGACAAATACAATAATTTGTGTGTTAGTAGTTTAAGCACACTGTGTTTGTCTATTGTTGTGACTACACTTTGTCTAGTGTAGATTCACGCACAGAGCGCGGCAGAAGTTTATTAGGTGCTTCTTACACCTGCATTGCTTGCTGTTTGGGGTTTTAGGCTGGGTCTCTGCACAGAACTTTGAGATATCAGCTGATGTACGAAGGGCTTTATAAATTCATTTGATTTGATTAAGCCTTCGCTGTCACGTTCGTTGTATGGAGGAGACCAAGGCGCAGCATGATAAGAATACATACACAAAGTACACTAAACAAACTTCACAACACAACACAACACAACACACCACACCACACCACACCACACCACACCACACCACACCAACCAACCAACCAACCAAAACAAACAGTGACGCTGACAGGCAACTACACAGACAATAACCCACAAAACAAAAACGGAAAATGGCAACCTAAATAGGATCCCCAATCAGAGACAATGATAAACAGCTGTCTCTGATTGGGAACCAATTCAGGCCACCATAGACCTACATTTACCTAGACATACCAAAACCTCATAGACATACAAAAACCCTAGACAGGTCAATAACACCTAGACAATACAAAAACTAAACCAACCACCCTTGTCACACCCTGACCTAACCAACATTATAAAGAAAACAAAGATAACTAAGGTCAGAGTGTGACATTCGCACAACGCAGGCAATGGTCAAACACAGGTAAGAGGTCAAAAACAAACAATACCTCACAACCAAACAAACAGAAAGAACTGAACTAAATAGGGAGCTGATGAGACCAGGTGAGAAACAAACACAGGTGAAATCAATGAACAAAAATGAAAGACAGGGCTACGTTCCAGAACACAAAGAAACAGGGCTACGTTCCAGTACATAAATAAACAGGGCTACGTTCCAGAACACAAAGAAACAGGGCTACGTTCCAGAACACAAAGAAACAGGGCTACGTTCCAGAACACAAAGAAACAGGGCTACGTTCCAGAACACAAAGAAACAGGGCTACGTTCCAGAACACAAAGAAACAGGGCTACGTTCCAGAACACAAAGAAACAGGGCTACATTCCAGAACACGAAGAAACAGGGCTACGTTCCAGAACACAAAGAAACAGGGCTACGTTCCAGAACACAAAGAAACAGCGCTACGTTCCAGAACACAAAGAAACAGGGCTACGTTCCAGAACACAAAGAAACAGGGCTACGTTCCAGAACACAAAGAAACAGGGCTACGTTCCAGAACACAAAGAAACAGGGCTACGTTCCAGAACACAAAGAAACAGGGCTACGTTCCAGAACACAAAGAAACAGGGCTACGTTCCAGAACACAAAGAAAAAGAACACAAGGTTGACTAAGAAAATAAATACAGAACCTTACAGATGAAGATCAATTCACAATTTATAACCAACTTATGCAGGGAGACAGGTAATTCCAAAGGGTTCACATACTTTATCATGCCACTGTATATTTGGCAATATTCATTGACAGCTGCCACCTTTGGGTCTCCTTTAAAACAACAATGCACTCATCCAAACAATACCCTGCTAATCTCAGGAAGAAAACATTGAAAGAAAGAGAGAGGGGAGAAAAAGGAGACTGTTCTTTCATGAATGTACCCCTGAGAGAAGCTAGGACAGAGGAGGAAACAGTGGAGGAAGGGGGAAGAAGGTGTGTGTGAGACTTATCAGACCTCATCTCTGAGGAAAGCCCCCTTCCACCCCCTCCTCTGAAGTGTGCGTTCATCAGGCCTCATTACTCTAATGCTACTGGCAGTGATTAACGCTTCATGGCTGCAGACCCCTTTGTTTGTTCACTTGTAATTTCCCCTTCGTAAAGGGCCCAGTCCTCAGGATGCCTGTGCCCAGCTCCCCCCTCCTCTCCTTGGGCTGCGGAGCTGGCCGGTTCCCCCTGGACATTGGAGTAATCTTTTGGGGTTGGGACAGGTTATCATAGGAGAGAAGAAAGCCAGGAACCGTTGTGGTTCTGCACACACACTGATAATATGGGCAGCCGCTGGATAATTAGTGGTAACAATGCACTGGATGTCTCTTCCTCTGAGTGTGTGTATACACAATTATACACATTTATTAACACACACACTCTTCTTTTCTCTCCCTCTCACACACATTCTTTCTCCATCTCCCCCACAGAACAAAGGAGAGGGGAAATCTTAGCTCCTTCAGTGGTCTGTGTTAGGCATTACTGAAGCAATCCTGTCCGTAGTCTCAGTCAAGTGTTCAGTGACATGAGGTACTCCGTCTGGGCTTCTTCAGTTACACTTCGATTCACTTCTCTCCCTCCCTGGTTCATTCATAATGGATGGAACTTTGGGACTCTCTCACCAAGACTGAGTCGATGAGCAAAGAAAAGACCCACTGTGGAGTTCAGAACTGTTACCATGTTCAGTTAAGCGCTGTTGTCAAACTAAGGTTAAAACGTCAAGCTAATTAGGGAAGCAAAATATCCTTCATAAATCTATGAAAATACTCTTTAGTTTAGTGAAGTACTCTTACATGCAAAACATACCTCAGGAGGCCATTTTCAGTTGTCACGTGGTTTAGGAAAATGTAGGAAATGACAACCAAGCAAAATGTTGCAGAGAGACTGTCACGGGAGACCAACAAAAGAAACACGTAAACAAAACAATGAGCAAACAAACACAATATTAAACAAACGACCATGTGTAAACAAAGAGCGGTGTGTGTCGCTAACGCGTCTGGGGTGAGAGCAGGGCAGAGCGGTGTGTGTCGCTAACGCGTCTGGGGTGAGAGCAGGGCAGAGCGGTGGAACTGAGGACCAGTGAGCAGCTGCTGTCTGTGGGCTGGGGTGTTCTGTTAGTAGGCCTCACCAGGCCCTGGAGGTCCCCATGGTGGGGGGCTGGGACGGTCTGGCTGTCACATCTGGACTACACAGGAGGGAGGACTCTCTCTATGAGCTGCCTCAATCACAGATCTCTATCTCCACTGTGGTGGAGTCTACAGTCATCAGTCACAGGGGAAGCGATGATGTACAGCTCTACAATAGCCAGATGACTATAGCAGTGGGCCCTCATGCTCCCCTCCCCTCTTCCTCCTCCTCTCTCTCCCTCCTTCACCTCAATCCACCTCTCCCCCACTTTCCCTCTGGCGGTGGCACGTGAAGGAAGGAAACTGGGATGCTCAGAGGGGGCAGGTGTGTGTGTGTGTGTGTGTGTGTGTGTGCACGTGACTCTCATGACGTCCTTCAGGTCGTTAATCACTTCTGTGTGAGTCGGAGTGTGTTAATGTAACATTTAATGAAATGTACCACCTAATCCACTTACTTGTCAGCTGATATAACCATGCACACAAGTCAGATTGATTGTGATATGGCAGAATTTTTAAAGACCCCAAACTTGTTTTATCCAATAACCGGATTAACATATTGCTTAAATAAAAAATATTGTCATCAAATCCTACTGTTCTAGTATAATTTCTTAGTGCCCCATAGCCACTGCTAAATTGCCCTCCATTCTGGCTCAGAACACTGGGTCACTTTCCTGGAGAGTCCCCCTAGATCTGCTTGATGTCTCATCCATGTTCTGTGTGATTTTACTGGGTGATTGGGGATGGACTCCAGGCCCATTTTATGACTGCACCAGGGCTAGCCTGAGCCACTCAGTTCCCTGGCCCTCTCTGGATCTAAGGCTATAATCACACTGAGCCATGGCTCTGTTGCTGGCATACCGAGTATTATTTATTTGAATGTATTATAGTGTCCTTATTATAGTGTCCAAGTTTCTATGGTTGAGAAAAATCTGTTGTTTAAAAGCAATCTGGACTAAATTCAAACTGTGGTTGATAGCTTTGATGAATAAGATAGAGAAAAATAAAGAAGGGGGTTATGACATATATTTTTGTAAATAAAAAGCAAACAGTTTCTAAAGAAAACTCACAACTTTAACCACAATACATCATTCTCTCTGTTTAGTCCAACGTTGTACTGAAGACGAATCGCCTTGGTCAGATCTGTGTTCTCTATGGAGCTGTTCGGAAAGGTGCACACACCTCAGCTCTCACTGAACACACTGCCCCTCATCTACTCAACACTTACAATAGTAAGACTGCCATCACCTTCTGTAATTCAGTCCCTTCTTTGTTCTCATCCATCGTTCAATAAAGGTATACCAGCCTCCCAAGGTCAGAACGGATGGGACTGTCCTCTTGTGGAAAGAAACAACAAGAGTACTTATCTTTTAGATGAAGAGAAAAAACCTCATCAAAATCTCTCTCTCTGAATTTTCAATGTCAATTTGAGGACTTTATTGGCCTGGGAAACATATGTTAACATTGTCAAAGCAACCTCTCGCTCTCTGTCTCTCTCGCTCTCACACTGTCTCTTTCTGTCTCTCTCTCTCTCTCTCTCTCTGTCTCTTTCTGTCTCTCTCGCCCTCACAAAACTGGCTGCATTCAAGTTGGATGAATGAGATTTGTCAGGCACAAAATCATAATTACGAGCCCATGTTCCCCTCATCGCTGGAGGATGACTTTATCAGGCAGATACTGGTCTGTGATGGTGGTGTCGGCTATGGGAGTCTCCTCTCCTAGACCCTCTCGTCTGCAATCTGTGGTTGTTGTATTCCGATGGGGGCGGGTTCTGAAAGGAGTGAATGGAACCAACCTAATGATCATGCGTTAATTAGTATCAGGGGTAAACCTCGGTGGGACACCTGCAGACTTCATTTATATCCTGGCACGCTAGGAACAAGTGTTAATGTGCTGTATTTATGTGTGCATCAGGAGGAGGAAGCTGGAGGAAGAGGCTCAGATGTGTATATATATACACAGAGAGACAGAGCCAGGCAATTACAGTAAAGGGCTAGGAACCTTTAAGGGATGCTGAGGCCCAATGATGATGTGGTGGAGGTGCAGTAACATTAAATGCAGTGTATCTACAGCACTGAAACGTGGTCTAAATTGGGCCCTCAGCTATTTGGAACCAGGATGAGGAAATGAAATACAGTTTAGATATATGAATAATGTCTTGGTGATGGGATTTGAGAAACATAAATGCATTGCTGTATTTACACTTAACAAAAATATTTACGCAACATGCAATAATTTCTAAGATTTTACTGAGCCACAGTTTGTTTATATAAGGAAATCAGTCAAATAAATTCATTAGGACCTAATCTATGGATTAGACATGACTGGGAATCCAGATATGCATCTGCTGGTCACAGGTACCTTAAAAAAAGGTAGGGGCATGGATCAGAAAACCAGTCAGTATCTGGTGTGACCACCATTTGCCTCATGCAGTGCGACACATCTCCTTCCCATAGAGTTGATCAGGCTGCTGATTGAGACTTGTGGAATGTTGTCAGACTCCTCTTCAATGTGAGAAGTTGCTGGATATTGGCAGAAACTGGAACATGCTTCATACATGTCTGTTCAGAGCATCCCAAACATGCTCAATGGGTGACATGTCTGGTGAGTATTTAGGCCATGGAAAAACAGGGACATTTTCAGCTTCCAGGAGTAGTGTATAGATCCTTGCAACATGGGCTGTGCATTATCATGCTGAAACATGAGGTTATGGCAGCAGATGAATGGCACAACAATGGACTCAAATTGCCCTAGATAAAATGCAATTGTGTTCGTAGCTATTGACTGCCCATAACGTAACTGCACCGCCATCATGGGACACTCTGTTCACAACGTTGACATCAGCAAACTGCTCGCCCACACGATGCCATACACGCTCTCTGCCATCTACAGTTGAAACCTGAATTCATCCGTGAAGAGCACACTTCTCCAGCATGCCAGTGGTCATTGAAGGTGAGCATTTGCACACTGAAGTTGGTTACGATGCCAAACAGCAGTCAGGTCAAGGCCCTGGTGAGGATGACGAGCACTCAGATGAGCTTCCCTGAGACGGTATCTCACAGTTTGTGCATAATTGTTTTAGCTTTTCTGGGTGGCTGGTCTCAGACAATCCCGCAGGTGAAGAAGCCGAATGTGGAGGGTCCTGTGCTGACGTGTTTGCCAAATTTTCTAAAACGACTTTGGAGACAGCTTATGGTAGAGAAATTAACATTAAAATATCTGGCAACAGGGCCTCCCGGGTGGCGCAGTGGTTAAGGGCGCTGTACTGCAGCGCCAGCTGTGCCATCAGAGTCCTGGGTTCGCGCCCAGGCTCTGTCGTAACCGGCCGCGACCGGGAGGTCCGTGGGGCGACGCACAATTGGCCTAGCGTCGCCCGGGTTAGGGAGGGCTTGGTCGGTAGGGGTGTCCTTGTCTCATCGCGCACCAGCGACTCCTGTGGCGGGCTGGGCGCAGTGTACGCTAGCCAAGGTGGCCAGGTGCACGGTGTTTCCTCCGGCTGGCTTCCGGGTTGGATGTGCGCTGTGTTAAAGAAGCAGCGGCTTGGTTGGTTGTGTATCGGAGGACGCATAACTTTCAACCTTCGTCTCTCCCGAGCCCGTACGGGAGTTGTAGCGATGAGACAAGATAGTAGCTACTACAACAATTGGATACTACGAAATTGGGGAGAAAAAGGGGTAAAATTCAAAAAAAATAAAAAAATAAATTAAAAAAATCTGGCAACAGCTCTGGTGGACCTTTCTGCAATCATCATGCCAATAACACGCTCCCTCAACTGAGGCATCTGTGGCATTGTATTGTGTGACAAAACTGCACATTTTAGAGTGGCCTTTTATTGTTCTCAGCATGAGCTGCACCTGATCATGCTGTTTAATCAGCTTCTTGATATGCCACTCCTGTCAGGTGGATGAATTACCTTTGCAAATGAGAAATGCTCACTAACAGAGCTTTAAACAAATTTGTGCACAAAATTTGAGAGAAATAAGCTTTTTGTCCATATGGAAAATGTCTGGGATATTTCATTTCAGTTCATGAAACCAAGACTTTACGTGTTAGGTTGATATTTTTGTTCAGTGTAGATATGGACACAAAGGGATAGTGGTAAAAAGTCTATAAAAGTACTTATTGTGACACAATTGGTGACAGATCCTATACTGCAACGAGTCGTGACTGGGAGATGCTAATGTTCAGAAAGAAAGTAAAACTCTGAAGAAATGGGCCTATTAGTCTGTGACGTAGAAGTCCGTCACTGGCCGCGGGCAGCATTTGGTACTTTAACGCACACACACATTCATCACTCCTCCCTGCTCCGTTATCAGATAAGTTAACCATGTGGGTCGACACACAAGTTAACTTCTCTGTCTTAGTACATACATTTCACACTTATGTCAATGTTCAAATTTAATACAAGCAATATGTATTTTACTTATCGTTGTTATGAATTAGCGCGTTGTTTGTTTGTTTGTTTGTTCTGTTCCTCTCTCTCTATCTCTGTAGCTTCCGGGTATGCTGGATAAGGACCCGAGCTAAGGGAATTGGGCTGACTTTGTAGTGCCTGTCCCAAATGGCTCATTAATGTAAATGTGCATATTGAAAGACACTGTCAGTAGTGATGTCATTTTGTAAATGTTATGTTGTGATATTGTTTCATAAACATGTTGCAATGTATATACTTTAGTAGGTTTGTTTAGTTAATGGAAAATGTAGGTTTGACGAGGTAATTGCTTAATTAATTAGGGTTAATTGTTCTGAGGGGAGGGGCTAGCCCTACAAAAGGAGCCTCTCTTTCAGTTCAAGGAGAGGCCATTTTGGATTGAGCTGTGAATGGGGCAGCATTGTGTTTAGCTGTCCCATAAGGTATACGGTTGATGGCAGTACTGTTGTTTTTGTTCCGGAATCACTGTGTAAATAAACACCCTGAAGCACAGAAAAACTTTTGTGGCTCCGCCATCTTTTTATTGTGATAGAGATTAGGTTTTCCAGTCTAGCCTTCTGGCCTTCTCTACGTGACATAGTCACAAATACAAGTGTTGTCTGTTGCCCACAAACTTACCTTCACATTCGTTAAAATGGGTTAGCAGGGCACGGAAGAAACATGGAAAATGGCAAGCCTACGTGCGCTTTCTGACTCTACCTATTTTCTCTACCCACTACGGACTTCCGTTAGGCCTCTCGAAACCACTGTCTGTGGGTGCATTGAGCTATACTGCCCTACCAAGCAAAAAGGCAGTAAATGCTAATAGTGCGAAACTGAGAAAAATGGCTTTTATTTACCTTGGTTTCACAGTAACTTTATGCATTTACTACTAACATGACCCCCATTTTCTCCATAACACAATACAATAGAGGCAGGATACTTGTCCACATGATTAAACATGTATTTAATGCAGCAAAAAATGACATTAACTAATTTTTTACCAAATGAGCAGTTACTGCCTTTTTTCTTGGTAGGGCAGTATAGAGGTCATGAAGGATTATGTTGACAATCTCAATCATGCTCTGACAATCTAATAAACTTATTAAAATAAGCTTCATTTATAACTGTTCATAATTTCACAATGTTTAGTTGTACAACATAGGATCTTAATTTGAACCAGTTTGCTACAGCAGGAAAATAATCCTGCAGCAACAGGAAATGTGAATTACTATGTTGATTATAATTAATGGGGTTAGATTTTTCGTAAGGGATAATCAAGTCTGACACTTCTAATTGGAAATTATAAACTTCAGAAGCCTTTTTAAACCCCAAATACAAGTTCTGCAACAGGTTGATCAAATTAAGATCCTATAAACTGTAAGTGTGATTTTTAAGCTTTTTCTTTATAGTGACATGGAATCTTCCAATGACTGTGTCAAACAGCAAGTCATAGAAACATAGAAGTGCTGTCAAATTTACAGAGAAGTATCATGACATCAAGTGGTTTCACTGATTATTAGAAATCTGCCACATTACAACCTGTGGGGTGACGCTTATTTAAACGTTTCGGAACGTTTGTACACCTCCGTTGTCACGTCAAAAGTAACGGATCATGGGACCTAAAAACAAGATGAGCGAATGGAAACACTGTTATTTACTCAATGACATCCGCCCTGCCTTCCAAGAAACTGATGACAGAGCTGATCACAAACTATACTTTTTTCCAAAATGGAGAGCACAGCCTTTTCAGCCCAACGAGAGAGGTGCCACGCCAAACCCCACGTATGTGACAGGAGAAACGTTTCAACTTTCAGGTCTAAAATGCTTCCGATGCATTTTAAATCGATTTGTGTGTTTTCACTAAATGCCTTCGTTCAGCGCAGGGATCGTGTGTGTGTATGTGTGGGCTAAAGTGATGTGTGTTTATAGCTGCTATAACCTAACCATTGTGGCCCACACAGATGATGAGGTGTTTGTAGTAACATGACGCCTGACACCAGACTATACAATTCAGTGTACTGTATGTGTGTGTTTCAGTCCTTTGCGTTTTCATGTGGGTGTTATAAACCGTTGCTCATGCTCTTTCTTTTCTTTCATTTTCAAACTTGATTACCTAGAAGTCACATGACACATCAGGCATGCAAGATCCAAATAATCAAGTACAATTGCATTCAATGATGCTTATTTAACAATATTACTGGTGAGTATCATTGATGCCCCATGACATTCCAGAGTCCAAGCATTGCCATACCTTGGGTTTAACTGTCCTACCCTGAAGTAAGTGCTCTTTCCTGGGCAGGAAAATGGATGCCCAGGAGGTGTGGATGATCCATCATACGCTGAAAGCAGAGGTCATCAGAGAGATGATCACAAGCACGTGTGTGGGGGGTGTGAGGGTGTGTGTGCGTGTGTGCACAGAGGTCCAGTTCCAGCAGATAATCCCAGGTAAGACAAAGATATCCTCTATATTCTGTTGGGACACGCTCCCCCACAATGTAGAAAACACTGAGGTCAATTTCAAGGCAATAATATTAAATGTTGCTGTCAACTTCCCTATAGCTAGCCAGTGAACATCCTATTGAAATTGTAGAGTGTGCAATGTCTTTGAACATGTGGCTTATATTCAATGGTTGTTTGGTGTTCAGTGTGTAGGACTTACTGTTGTGAATTAGCAACAATATTTTGTTCAAGCCTGCTGTGGGAGAAATCAACCTTAAAAACACCATTACAGGTCTGTCATTCCTCCATCTACTTGTCTGTCTGTACCCTTGGAGCAGCACGGTGTATCCCTTTTATCTGGGTCTGATAGGCCGTCTCAGTCCGTTGGCCTTGGGTCACAGACATCATAACCCAAAGCTAGGCGCTGGCTGGATGCCCTCAGTGTTAGCATTGTTGAACTATCTATCTTCAACCAAAACAGAACAGCTAAATAACAAGGCAGTATGGGTTACTGCAATTCAATGATATACTATTTGTGATCAATTGTGGACATAGATGTGTGGAAACCATGTGTCTAATGATATTATATTTTTTTCTGAACTTAAATCAGTTGTGGGCATTGTAATGATGCAGTTAGTGAAGCATCTGTGTCATGCTAGTCAACAGGGACGTTTTCCTATTTCATTTCACTTCTGGCATCAAAAGTTAAATAAAGGTCAAATAAAATAAAAATGTGATTTATATCAATTTGACCCACGCTGATTGATTTATTTTTTCTGCAAGTGATTGTTTTATTTCCAACCCTATTAAAAGGAATAATGTAATAGCACAATATTTAGGCATGGTGTCAACATTATGTCTGAAATTGAACGTAACTTTGTCCTGTGGGTATTTAAGTAGATAAATTGAGATGGAGTCGTCTATTGAAAACAGCCTATGGTGACTTCTCTTTACTTTCAGCGTCTTCCATATGCCTCCATATTTAATAACTTGTTATGTTGACTTTAGAGGCCTCCAAGGTTGGGAAACAATCCATTTCAAACAATGTATTGAGCTGTGCTTACTAAAACGAGTGTGAAAGTCAGAAGGAGACAAAAACAGAACAAATAATTGAATGAATATAGTGTATCTATGCTTTTTTGTATCTATTACTGTGTAATCGTTTCATACTCTGACAAGGTCACTGAGTACAGTGGGTTTCACCTTCGCACATAATCCTTTACACTACAGCAAAAACCTACAATAACACATAGTGTACATTCCAATAACCTTAAGAATACTGTCTTATCTGAAGTAGCCTTCCCTGTATCAGATATTGACTGGTAAAACTGAGGCCGTCCATGGGAGTCTAGTGGGTAGACTGTGTGGAAGGAAGGAGAGGAAAGAAGAGAAGAGAGAAAACAACACAACAGAACAGGACAGAACAGAAGAGAAGGTTGCAGCTGGGTCTGTATTGAGTAATCAGGCAGTTGGCAGGCAGACAGAAGCCCTCCAGTCGAGCTGAACTGCTTAAGGAGCCCTATCTGCTGTTGTTCCCCTCTGCGCTGGCAGCTTATCACCCAGACGGATTTCAGAGGCCATGAACCGTGCAGGAGAGTCCGTCCACGTGTGAGAAACCCCAGTGCTCTCTCTCTCTCTCTAAGCGTACCCTACCCCCCACCATGGAGAAACAAATATAACTCCTCACAGCCCACGTCACCGTGAGAAGAACAAGTGAGAAAATAGTGTTTTTCTCCTCCTGTTAGTGCCAGGAAGGGAGGAGGGTAAGAGATTGTTTTACCAAAAACATGCATGGGTATGTCTTCAGCCCAGGGCTGTGAGAGATTCTCCCCAAAGGGAAGAGTCACGATCACGACACGCTGACTGGCTCCATGTCAATAGTGAAGAAAAAAAATGAAAAAAAAAAATATATATATACACACAAACACACACACACACACACGTTGAATGGCTCCATGTCAAAAGTTAATACATGCACACACACACCCACACACTCACTCACTCACTCACTCACTCACTCACTCACTCACTCACTCACTCACCTCACTCACTCACTCACTCACTCACTCACATACAAAAACATACACACACTGTACACCCTCCTAACACCTGCCCTCTGAAGGTGCTCTCTGATTAATCCCAACATTAATTATTGACTGAGTTTAATTTGAAAGGCAGAAGGACTGTAAGCCAGGAGACCCTGCTTTAAATAATGTATACGGCCCATTCAGAGGTAATCATATTGTCATTGATTAATATACATCGGTGCAGCCGAGCATACCTGATGTGTGTGGGAGCTAGGGTTGAGCTAGGAGCTAGGGTTGAGCTAGGAGCTAGGGTTAAGCTAGGAGCTAGGGTTGAGCTAGGAGCTAGGGTTAAGCAAGGAGCTAGGGTTGAGCTAGGAGCTAGGGTTGAGCAAGAAGCTAGGGTTGAGCTAGGAGCTAGGGTTGAGCAAGGAGCTAGGGTTGAGCTAGGAGCTAGGGTTGAGCAAGGAGCTAGGGTTGAGCTAGGAGCTAAGGTTGAGCTAGGAAATGGCTATGGAGATGAGTATGATAGAGCACAAAGCAAGGATCTATGGTGTCAAGCCAGGGAGCATCTCCAGGGTCCTGTCCTCCTTGTCTGATGTTTCAATCACAGTTTAGAGCAGGCGATGCATGGAGGCACTCCACTGCTATCATCTGACTGGATAATACTAGGAGCCCTGGAGAATGACAATAACCAGAGAGGAGATGGAGGGAGTGGAGGAGGGAGAGCGTGGGATGAGACAAGGAGACGAAGGAGACGAAGAAGGAGAGTTAGAGACGAGGAAGGAGAGGAGAGGGTGGGATGAGACAAGGAGACGAAGGATGGGGAGAAGGAGAGTTAGAGACGAGGAAGGAGAGGAGAGGGTGGGATGAGACAAGGAGACGAAGGATGGGGAGAAGGAGAGTTAGAGATGAGGAAGGGTAGGAGAGGGTGGGATGAGACAAGGAGACGAAGGATGGGGAGAATGAGAGTTAGAGACGAGGAAGGGTAGGAGAGGGTGGGATGAGACAAGGAGACGAAGGATGGGGAGAAGGAGAGTTAGAGACGAGGAAGGAGAGAAGAGGGTGGGATGAGACAAGGAGACGAAGGAGAGTTAGAGACGAGTAAGGAGAGGAGAGGGTGGGATGAGACAAGGAGACGAAGGATGGGGAGAAGGAGAGTTAGAGACGAGGAAGGAGAGGAGAGGGTGGGATGAGACAAGGAGACGAAGGATGGGGAGAAGGAGAGTTAGAGACGAGGAAGGAGAGAAGAGGGTGGGATGAGACAAGGAGACGAAGGAGAGTTAGAGACGAGTAAGGAGAGGAGAGGGTGGGATGAGACAAGGAGACGAAGGATGGGGAGAAGGAGAGTTAGAGACGAGGAAGGAGAGGAGAGGGTGGGATGAGACAAGGAGACAAAGGATGGGGAGAAGGAGAGTTAGAGACGAGGAAGGAGAGGAGAGGGTGGGATGAGACAAGGAGACGAAGGATGGGGAGAAGGAGAGTTAGAGACGAGGAAGGAGAGGAGAGGGTGGGATGAGACAAGGAGACAAAGGATGGGGAGAAGGAGAGATAGAGACGAGGAAGGAGAGGAGAGGGAAGACTTGAAGGAGGAGAGAGTGCGTGAGAGAGAAAGAGAAGGGTGAGGGAAGAAGAGAGAGTGCGTGAGAGAGAAAGAGAAGGGTGAGGGAAGAAGAGAGAGTTGGGGGAGGGAGAGAGAGAAAGGAAGTAGACATTAAACAAGAGATATCATAGTTATACACTTACTATGAAGTAATAAGAGAATCAGACAGAGAGACAAAAGCAACAGGACACCCCCTCTGACAACATTCCAAATCAGTATATTCTGTCCCTATAAAATTGCCCCTCAAAATGTTTATTTGTTTTACCTACAGTACATCTATCTACTCATCGAAGGTGAGAAACCTTTCCAGTGGCAGGGAGAGAAAGATAGTTCACAGAAGTGCTAAGTAAAAGCCCAGTTGGATTCATATGGGAGTAGTGAGGTAGTGTATAGTAGAGGATTATCTGCCTGACAGACTGAGGGATCAACATGGTAATATATTCCTGTGCTCCGGCACTCCCCTGCACTCCTGCTGACGTCCAAATGCAGATGTCATGTCACCTACGTTTAGTTTAGACAAACAGAGGAGTGCTTGGAGAGGAGGAAGAGGAGTCAGACGCTGAGGCTGTGCTGCTCAATGAAAAATTCATGCGTTTCTCGTTAGTGAGACGCCAGTCAAAGTATACAGGGAGTTTAGGACATGAAGCAATTATAGACCCACAACTCAACTGTCTGGACACAGAGCACAAGAGTATTCTGACAGACATAAAATACACACACACCTAGGTACCGGAGCCCCAAGTCTAGGTCCAAAAGGCTCCTAACAGCTTTTACCCCCAACCCATAAGACTGCTGAACAATTCATCAAATGGCCACCCATACTATTTCAGCCCCACCCCTGTTTTTACTCTTCTGCTAATCATTGTTTATTATCTATGCATTGTCACTTTACCCCTACCTACATGTGCAAATTACCTCGACAAACCTGTACCTCCACACATTGACTCGGTATCATTATTTTGTGTTACTTTTTACACACACACACACACACACACACACACACACACACACACACACACACACACTTGGAAGAACACTACTCCATCAAGCAGACAAAACCCACACCAGTGGCCCCTCCATCTCCCTCCAGGAGATTGTGAAAGCTTTGGCAAGCCTGAGTGAAGATGTTGTTTTTGTTAATACATAAAGATTAGGAAACAGACTCCAGTCTAAATCCCCCCTCAATTCTCTCTCTCTGCCTCACGCATTCCCTTTCTCACTTTCTCTCTCTTTCTCCTTCTCTCTCACCCTCACCCTCCCTCCATCTATCTATCTCCCTGGCAGGAGAGTTAGCCTAGTAAGACAGCTCTTCTTCCCCAGATGAGCTGGTGAGTTCTGAGAAACGTGATTCGTTCCTCCCTTCTCCTTTCTTAAACTGTAAGTAGATTCCACCTGACAGTATGTGAGGTGTTTTACACTTGACAGAGGCATAAGAACAGCATACTCTGGATTCACTAAATGCCAGAGGAACAGAATCAGACTCTTACCCAATCTGAGTGCACTAGCTAGACAAGTTGAGCAACATGCCCATGACCCTGCAAAGGGGTTCAATCACTGTCAGTGAGATACGCATTTTTGTGCTCACCATCTAGGATGTCAGTTACATAGTGCTAACCACACTGACAACATGTTAAGAGGTGTGCAGTTTTCTAGGAGGGTAATAGCGACTGAAGTGGGAGGTTCAGAGAAGGGCCTCTTATCTCCATCTTGTGGTGTTTGGAGTTGAGGCATGTATGAGATGGGGGAGAAGTAGATTATCATCTATGACTGAGTGAGGCCTTATGTCCTGATTAGATCTGTTCAGAAATGAGGAGAAGTTAAAAGAAAATGTTTGTGGAAAAAAGTTCAAGAAAAAAATGAGAACAACATAGACAGCTGCTATTGAAACCATTATCAATATATATATTTTTTAGGGACGTTTGACTAAATATTGTCCAGTATACTAATGTGACTGTCTTGGCAACTCATTCATACATAGAAAGAGGACAGTGGTAATTTACCCCTTTTACTTCTACCCAGAGCCAGAGCATCAGTGGTCGTCCCCTTCTCTCCTCATACGCTTTCTTCCATCATCACAGCCTTAACCTCCGTCAACTCTCCTTCTACCCACAGCCAGAGAATCAGTGGTCGTCCCCTTCTCTCCTCATACGCTTTCTTCCATCATCACAGCCTTAACCTCCGTCAACTCTCCTTCTACCCAGAGCCAGAGCATCAGTGGTCGTCCCCTTCTCTCCTCATACTCTTTCTTCCATCATCACAGCCTTAACCTTCATCAACTCTCCTTCTACCCACATGCCTCGGGGGCCCTCCAGCCCGCCCCTGGGGGGAGGGAAGGTTTTTATCATCCAAAGTGAGAAAGAGAGAAATGAGGCAGAATCACATCAAAAGAAACAACAGTAGCACATCAAGAGGTTCTGAGGCAACAATGGGCATGCCATAAGCATCACCTCCATCACCCACCTGAGTCACAAAGGCACATCTTAGCCAATCACGGACTTCAAAGCAGCCTCGCGGCGGACCAAAGTGCAGCCGGCGTAATCTAATTGTCATTGTATTGCCTTCTGATGTAAAAGGCTGCTCTTTTCAGGGCTTCTGAAAAGGGCGGGAGTATGGATGAATAGGTCTCAGGCAACTGCCGGAGACCTTAACCTGATTTAAGAGAGTTAAAAGGAGTCTGGTATGGTATTAAGCTGCACTTTGGGGCGACTGTGTTATTCAGACTTCACAATGGGCCTCTGTTAGAGTGGTGGTGCACTGTAGTTATTATCATAGCCTTGGAAATATACCCATCTCATCAGAGGAAAGGTGTCCCAAGCCAAACGAATACAGTCTAAGAGACACACACAGACACATGCGCACGCACGCACGCACACACACACACACACACACACACACACACACACACACACACACACACACACACACATCTGCTTAGAACGATCTTGATGAAACCCAGGACATGAGTCAAGGGCAGAGTGGGAGGGAGGTGTTTGTCATCTCTCCCTCCTCTCCCTCAGCCTCTCCATCCACCTCAGGCCATCTCAGAGGCATCAGTCCAATAATGAAATGTTGGTGTTTCTCTAGTGTGAGGGGGACTAGTACTGTAGTCCTCTCTTCCTCTGTCTCTGACTGAGCACTTTAATGGTATTCAGCACGCTGCGTATTTAACACCCACCCCGATTACATATGAAAAGGAGAACATTCACTGAGCTAATTCCAACACGATGGACTGTTTCATGGG
Source organism: Oncorhynchus clarkii lewisi (assembly GCF_045791955.1). NCBI lineage: Eukaryota > Metazoa > Chordata > Actinopteri > Salmoniformes > Salmonidae > Oncorhynchus > Oncorhynchus clarkii. The sequence continues at coordinate 21,255,119 of NC_092172.1, read as the reverse complement.
ATTTGAATCACTCCCGGAGCCTTTGTAGGTCATGTCTGTATCACTAATTATATGGCTATGTCTATTCCTGGCATATGTCTATTCCTGGCATATGTCTATTCCTGGCATATGTCTATTCCTGGCATATGTCTATTCCTGGCATATGTCTATTCTTGGCCATATGATCTTATAAGAAGGACAATAATGGTTGTAGTCACTGTTATCATGGTTGTCTCTCTCTAGCACTGTAACACGTCATAATCTGTATCTGTTTCTGATAGATACATCACATAACTTTTAAGGACTTTCAATATGTGGTGCTCTGTCCGTCCATCCATCCAACCATCCATCAATTCAATTATTTAATTCATTGTTTCATTTATTTACCCTTCCATCCATCCTTCCTTCCATCCACCCATCCTGTGCTCCTCTATATGTGAAGATAGATCGTGTTTTAGTGAAGGACAATAATTCCTCCCTGGGTAGACAGAGGAACAGTGTCAGGCTGCTCTTAATGCTCAGGGAGAAAGCACACCTGCATGTCTGACTCTGTGCTGTAGCACTGCCCCGCATCCATCTGCACTTAGCCGTAGCCTCCTCCTTCATTAGCCAATGGCACCTTTAGCTTATGGCCGGGGCAGCGGCAATGTCTATATCATAATGAAATTTATGAAGAAGAGCCACTTGGTATGCTAGCTATGTGGCAGCTAGGTCCCAGCGCTCAGAGAAACCCACACGCTCTCTTTTATAGATTGTATAATGACTTGCATGAAAATGGTTTCACACTAACATAAATCAAATGTCAAAATACAACCGGAGCAAGACAATTCCCATGGCGTGCATACACACACATAGAAACACAAATACCTGTACATGTGCACACGCACACACGCACACACGCACACACACACACACACACACACACACACACACACACACACACACACACACACACACACACACACACACACACACACACACACACACACACACACACCGAAAGAAGCCAGCCATCCAGAGAGCTTACAGCCCTTGCTTATGCAGATCCATGTAGTACTTAATAGCATACATAATAATTTATTAAGAAATGTTAAATATTCATCAATATTAAATTAATCATTTATAGCAGATCTTTAAATTAAAGGGTGTCCTTGAAGTTGCAGATGTGAGGAGTGTCTTCTGCAAAGAGGCAATCCCCCGCGGACATCTTATATCTCTGATGTACAACACTGCTATTGTTTAATGAGTATCCCACTTTGATACATCCAGCCCTTTAAAGAAAGGGAAGGAAAACACACACATGCACAGAACAAATGTCACAGTAAAAGTCATTCATCGCTAGTGTAATAATTAACATAATCACACTGCGTGAAAACACACTGTTTTAAAGATACAGTGTGTGTCGGTCTGAAATCAGAAAGAGTGAAAGAAGAAGGAGGAAGTCAACTTCCAAATGGTAGTATGCTCCCTACTCCTGATCTTTCTTCCTCATCCCCTTCTCACCCCTCTACCTTCCTCTACCTCCCTTTCATTATACCCCCCCACTTCTTTCTCGTTCTCTCTCTCGCGCTCTCTCTCTCTCTCTCTTACTCTCAAGGTTACTGCTGATTCTCATATCCTGCTTGTTTTCATTAAACCGAGTTTACCGAGCGGTGTCCATGGAGTCATGAAAGCATGAGAACATATGTGTCCATACAGTATCTTTCGAGGATGCGGCGCTCTGCCAGGGCACACCGGCTGGTGAGACCTCATGTGACACACGGTTACACAGCAGCCTAGCGTCATGTCACACCTGTCCCCACGCGCTAACCACAACCTGCCATGCACCGGGTCACCTGGGCCCTCTCCTTCCACACCTGTCCCCACCTCACCGCCCTCACCCACCCACAGGTACACCTGGGCCCTCTCCTTCCACACCTGTCCCCACCTCACCGCCCTCACCCACCCACAGGTACACCTGGGCCCTCTCCTTCCACACCTGCCCCCACCTCACCGCCCTCACCCACCCACAGGTACACCTGGGCCCTCTCCTAACACACCTGTCCCCACCTCACCGCCCTCACCCACCCACAGGTACACCTGGGCCCTCTCCTTCCACACCTGCCCCCACCTCACCGCCCTCACCCACCCACAGGTACACCAGGGGCCTCTCCTTCCACACCTGCCCCCACCTCACCGCCCTCACCCACCCACAGGTACACCTGGGCCCTCTCCTTCCACACCTGTCCCCACCTCACCGCCCTCACCCACCCACAGGTACAACTGGGCCCTCTCCTTCCACACCTGTCCCCACCTCACCGCCCTCACCCACCCACAGGTACACCTGGGCCCTCTCCTTCCACACCTGCCCCCACCTCACCGCCCTCACCCACCCACAGGTACACCTGGGCCCTCTCCTTCCACACCTGCCCCCACCTCACCGCCCTCACCCACCCACAGGTACAACTGGACCCTCTCCTTCCACACCTGCCCCCACCTCACCGCCCTCACCCACCCACAGGTACACCTGGACCCTCTCCTTCCACACCTGCCCCCACCTCACCGCCCTCACCCACCCACAGGTACACCTGGGCCCTCTCCTTCCACACCTGCCCCCACCTCACCGCCCTCACCCACCCACAGGTACACCTGGGCCCTCTCCTTCCACACCTGCCCCCACCTCACCGCCCTCACCCACCCACAGGTACAACTGGACCCTCTCCTTCCACACCTGCCCCCACCTCACCGCCCTCACCCACCCACAGGTACACCTGGACCCTCTCCTTCCACACCTGCCCCCACCTCACCGCCCTCACCCACCCACAGGTACACCTGGGCCCTCTCCTTCCACACCTGCCCCCACCTCACCGCCCTCACCCACCCACAGGTACACCTGGGCCCTCTCCTTCCACACCTGCCCCCACCTCACCGCCCTCACCCACCCACAGGTACACCTGGGCCCTCTCCTTCCACACCTGCCCCCACCTCACCGCCCTCACCCACCCACAGGTACACCTGGACCCTCTCCTTCCACACCTGCCCCCACCTCATCGCCCTCACCCACCCACAGGTACACCTGGGCCCTCTCCTTCCACACCTGCCCCCACCTCACCGCCCTCACCCACCCACAGGTACACCTGGACCCCCTCTATAGGTGCAGCAAGGTTAGAACATAGAGATGAGCCCTAATGTTGAGGAGGCACGTGTAGAACTGTATGATAGCCGATGTAAGAATGGAATACCTCAGGTGAATCACATTGTCTTGATAGGAGTTTCTTTCCGTACACACAAAGATATTCCCCCATTACCAGTGGTGTAAAGTACTTCAGTAAAAATGCTTTGAAGTACTACTTAAGTTGTTTTTTGGGGCATCTGTACTTTACTTTGACACCTTTTATTTTTATTACACTACATTCCTAAAGAAAATGATGTACTTTTTACTCCTTACATTTTCTCTGACACCCAAAAGTACTCATTACATTTTGAATGCTTAGCAGGACTGTAACGCTTCTCCTCTCACGAGGAGGAGTAGTAGGAAGGATCGGAGGACCAATGCGCAGAGTGGTACGTGTTCATATTGCTTACTTTTAATAGAACACTGAAAAATACAAAATAACAACGTGAATAAATGAAACAAACGAAACAGTCCCGTCTGGAACAAACACTAACACGGAAAATAATGATCCACAACTCAAAAGTGAAACCAGGCTACCTAAGTATGGTTCTCAATCATGGACAACGATTGACAGCTGCCTCTGATTGAGAACCATACCAGGCCAAACACAGAAATCCCAAAACATAGAAAAAGGAACATAGACAACCCACCCAACTCACGCCCTGACCATACTAAAACAAAGACACAACAACAGAACTAAGGTCAGAACGTGACAAGGACAAGAAGAATGGTCCCATTCACACACTTATCTAGAGAACATCCCTGGTCATCCCTACTGCCTCTAATCTGGTGGAATTTGTAAATTATGTCTAAGTTTTGGAGTGTGCCCCTGGCTATCCAAAAATTAAAAACAAGAATATCGTACCATCTTAATATAAGGAGTTTGAAAGCATTTCTACTTTTGATACTTAAGTATGTTTTAGCAATTACATTTACTTTTGATACTTAAGTATATTTAAAACCAAATAATGTTAGACTTTTACTCAAGTAGTATTTTACTGGGTGACTTTCACTTTTACTTGAGTCACTTTTACTTGAGTATGACAATTAGTTACTTTTTCCAGAACTGCCCATTACACTTCTTCTTTCTCAGTAACTCCTCTCCAGCTCGATGCCCAGGGCCGGAAGGTTTAAATAAGCAGGCCCGTTGTCTCAGTTTGGGGTTATAATAGTGAGAGGTTCGGCGTGAGGTTCGTCAAAAAGCGGCTTATAAAAGATTACGCCTCCCTGATAGCAACTCATCAGGAGATAATGAATAGTGCGGGCCTCTCTCACCACTCCCTAAGCCTGCTTATTAGAGGGCTTACATTTACATCAGAGCTCATCTCTCCCGTTTACACAGTACTGAGTTAGAGGAAGACTGCACACCCGTTTTTGATTCTGCCCTTAAACTCACACAGCTCTTGATCATTGCGGTTGAGATACAGTGAGAAAGGCACACTAAACCCATGGCCTAAGGGATTGAGACATTTTTGTGAAATGTATTACCAATCAGAGGATTTAATTTAGCTAGATTTGTTTCTTTTATTGATGAAATCCAATAACAGGCGAGTCGTTAGATTAAAGGGGTCTTATAAGCCTGATTGGTTTTGATGATAAAATCTTGATTGTTTTTGGTAGAGTTTAGGATCATTTCATGTAACTGGAGAAAACTGACACAAGGTTCCCTGTTCATGCAGTATGACATTTTTCCTTGTGCACTAAAACCAATTGCATCATTCTAATAGATCATCAAGCTAAAATAAAACAAAATACAATGGCATGTTTCAGCATATCATTTTATTGTTTAACTGAGTGCAGCTAGGTTATTTGTATGACCACCCAACATTTTAGAGTATGACAAGAGAATATGTAATTATAGTTGAAACTCTGATTAAGGACCATCTCATACATAGTAAGGTCCTACTCTCTGATGATTAAGGACCATCTCATACATAGTAAGGTCCTACTCTGATGATTAAGGACCATCTCATACATAGTAAGGTCCTACTCTCTGATGATTAAGGACCATCTCATACATAGTAAGGTCCTACTCTCTGATGATTAAGGACCATCTCATACATAGTAAGGTCCTACTCTCTGATGATTAAGGACCATCTCATACATAGTAAGGTCCTACTCTCTGATGATTAAGGACCATCTCATACATAGTAAGGTCCTACTCTCTGATGATTAAGGACCATCTCATACATATTAAGGTCCTACTCTCTGATGATTAAGGACCATCTCATACATAGTAAGGTCCTACTCTCTGATGATTAAGGACCATCTCATACATAGTAAGGTCCTACGCTATGATGCCTGTATAAAACAGGCCAATATCCCTAGAAAGAGGAACATAGTAGCCTACATCCACCGCTAAAATAGCACCCAGCCCAGGGCTAACTCTGATTGAATGTTTTATCACAGACAATCCTGAGTGCTGGAAAAAAGAACTAATTCATTCATCCCTGTTCAAGTAAAGCACTGTAACAACCAAGTAATTCTTCCCAGATTTTCCCTTTCATACTACTTTGATTTGTCATGTTTTTTCGGCCTCTTCCATCCCTCTCTCCTCCAAACCTATTTTCTTCCCTCGTTCACAGAATGCTTGATATCAGTGTGCAGTAATTCACTTATTGAGAATCCTGCCTCAGTCGTGTCATGGCAGGGCGACGGGAGTAATTCGGCGCTCTGCCGTGGTAAAAGGACACAGTAAGTAGGTGTCCGGGACAGCTTCGGAAGGGCACGGAAATCCATCAGAGTGGCGTATATGATGGATCGCGCCAGCGTGCGGGATGAATAGACATGCAAAGCAAAACACACGGAGGCCAAAATAGGAGGAGGAATATACATTACATCCATTTAATCATCCACTGTCGCGCGTTTGTCGCTGTAGTGAGGCAGGCAGGCCTCTGCTCTACTCTTCTCTCTCTCTCTCTTTCTCTCTATCGCTGCCTTCAAAGGCCTCAGCCAGATTGATTATGTACAGGAGAGTAACAAGCAGAAAACGCAAAACACCTGCCAAGGAGAGGATGCTGCACGATTTTTCACCATGCCACAAAAAAACCTACTGTGAGACGACAGTGAGAAAAGAGAGAAAGAGAAAAGCCATTGGCTTCATAACAATACTGAGTAGAATCTTGTGACTTAGTAATACAAAGTACATCAAGGATATTCTCATGGACCTGCAATTATTATTCCAATATCATATCCAATAGGCCAGGGCACTCCAACCCTGTTCCTGGAGAGCTACCGTCCTGCAACTCTAATCTATTACCTGATTCTAATAATTAGCTGATAAGCTGAACCCGGTTAGTTCCAACTTGGGTTGGAGCGAAAACCTACAAGAGGGTAGCTCTCCAGGAACAGGGTTGGAGTGAAAACCTACAAGAGGGTAGCTCTCCAGGAACAGGGTTGGAGTCCCCTGCAATAGTCCTACATGCTGTATGTTAGCTTTTCCACTGGTGTGGCGCTGAAGAGAGATAGGAGGACTCACACGGCAGCATGACAAATGAGAAGCGTCAGTGTGTTGACAGGTCGGGGGACCAGAGAGCTGAGAGTTCAGTGGGGAATTGAGGTGAAATGTCAAAGCATATCTAAGTTTACACAGCTGCAGGGCAGAGGATCCCAGAATCCCTCGCTACTGTCTGACGGAGGAGGGTAAAGAAGTGGAGGCCATTAGGAAGGAATACCAAAACATGGAAAAGAGATGAGGCGCTGGGTGGGTTGGGGGTCTCATCTCCATCTCCTGCAGGTAATTGCCTTCACACCCAAGACCTGGTTTAACCTCCAGGTTGAAAGACTCAACACTTTTTAGACTGCCGTATAAAACACCACCACCAAAGTCAACCTGAAGATATGAGATATGCTTGAATAGGAGAGAAGGTAAACGATTAGGGCGACAATACAGCAACATCTTCAGATTTTTCTCAAGACAAAATCTGTTGTGCATGACTGGCATTGTTGTCAGTATGTGTGTTTTATGCTGACAGTATTCATTGTTTGTTTGATGTAGGGTATGTCCTAATATGTACACCGTACTGCTCCTATGCATTCAGCGCTATCAATGCAAACATCTCCCTCTTGGCCCATTTTGACGAGAGCTGTCCTACGTGTCAAGGCTGACACCAAAGTACAGGCCTTCCCTCCCCTCCCGAGACCAACAAAACACTGAACGTTTCAACTCACTGTGTTCCCTGTTTAAAGTTGGGATTTTGAAGGACTCCAGCCTAACTCAAGATGAATGGGGAAACAGCAGATTGAGGGAAATGGGGAGGATGAGAGGAGATCAAGACTGTACGACTTGAAAAGACACTTTCGATAAAGGAGAGCAAAGCCCCTTTTATGTTTCTTTCATGAGAGGATGAAGACATAGGAACCACTCAGATATTCCAATATACATGGTGAGGTTGTGGTGCTCTTTCTTCCAGATTCAGTACCCCTCACCACTCATAAATATACATGAGACATATGTAAATTATATTTCACAGATCCTTTTTTATGTGTATGTTGCCTTTAGCCATGTGTGATTGTTATGCAACTTTTCTTTTCATAGTATATTATCTCCAGTGGTAAAGATATAACAAATTAATCTGTCATTTTGGGGGATCTACAAAGCAAAAACATCCTGTTGAAATGACTATGAAGGAGGTTAGGTTATTTTCTACACCAATAAGCTCTGTAGTATCTGAGGTTGTGGTGGGTTAACCATCTTTTGACTCCAAGGCATGGTGGAGCCTCTCTGCCAGCCGGACCCACAGACCCCCTGTAACGGTTTTCTTTAGGTGAAGGCGAGTGTTGAAGCACAGACTCATCTATCTCCATTTCTGCTTTTTGTGAATGCTATATTTGCTGGAAAATGGCTGTGTTTATTGTGGTTTGGTGGAGACCTAACAATCGTTTGTAGTGCTTTTGCTGAAAAGCATATTTGAAATCGGACACGTTGGTGGGATTAACAACAAGATTAACTTTAAAATGATATAAAACACATGTATGTTTTAGAAATTGTAATTATGAGATTTCTGTGGTTTGAATTTGGCGCCCTCTATTTTCACTGGTAGTTGTCATATCGATCCCGTTAGCGGGATTGCAGCCATAACAAGTTAATCTAGTACTGAAAGCATAAACTATAGCTAGCTAGCACTGCAGTGTATAAAATATAGTGAGTAGTTGACTCAAAGAGAAAGACAATTTTGAACAAATTAATTTCTTGCAGTTCCAAAATGAAGGCGAAGCAAGGGAGAAGTAGAGGGAGAGAGATATTTCGTAATGTTTTTTCACTTTCAGTTTCACTTAGCTAGCAAATGCAGCTAGCTAGTTTAGCCTACTGAAACGCCCCATCCAACTCAACACTGGAACCTTTCCAAGTCAAAGTAAGCTTTTGGTTTAAAAATGTATTGCCACGAGGCCCGCCAGTGTAACTGCTTACTGACTGTACACTGTAATATCACTGCATGATTGTAGCAGGTTTACGAACACGTTAGTTCTATTAGCTATGTTGACTATGATGTTACTTTAGCTAATATGGTGACAACAATGTGTGCTGGGTGTAGCAGTTAGGGATGGAAAGTTTTTTTTGCCTGGTCACATACAGCTGATGTGTTGTGCATTGAAGTCCACAAGTGAAGGGAAAAGGTGAGAGGAGGAGAGTTCATAGATGCGAGGAATAAAATGTGGCTGCTATGAAAGTGAACTGTGTTTACATGTGGTCAGGGGTGTATTCATTCCGCTGATTCTGTAGAAAAATACATAAACAGAAGCAAATGGAACAAAATGGGGATAAATATTCCTGAAGTTGTTGAATGGAACCTATCATTTACAAATGGAGAGAGAGAGAGAGAGAGAGAGAGAGAGAGAGAGAGAGAGAGAGAGAGAGAGAGAGAGAGAGAGAGAGAGAGAGAGAAACCCCTGCCTATAGATGTATGGTCCTTTCAAGAGAAATGATCTGGGCCACTGGAACAGCATAAGTACTATGAGTAAGCTGGAGTCATTATCACTGATATTACCACTTCAACACACACTTCAGTCAAGCCATGGGCCACCAGCTTTCACAAGGCTTTAAATGATGCCCAAACCCCTCATCACTTTACCTGCCTCCCTCCTCCCCCTTCGTCAGACTGAAACCTCAGATGATCAGGCCTGGCTAGAAAAAAACTAGGCCTGGCTAGTTTTCTGGGGTTCCCTCCTGAGCCGTGACATCACTGATACTGTCTCCACTCCTAATCTCGCCCATGTCTCGCTGCCCGCTCTGCCTGGCCTATGGGAGATAATGCCTGATGGAGAGAGTGACTGAAAGGGGGGGAAGGAGAGAGAGAGAGAGAGAGAGAGAGAGAGGGATTGTGTGTGTGTGTTTGTACATGTATACCTGTGCACAAGCTTATGTGTGTGTACTTTTGTGCGTGCGCAATGGCGGGATTGACAGAGACGGGGGCCCTTACACAACCCCACAGAGACAGCCCTGTCCAACAGCCTTCTCCAAAGCCTCCAGCACTGATCTAACAAAGCCCCTCTTATTCAGGGCAGCAGACTGAAGCCTACGGGGAGAAAACCTCAAAGACTTTAACAACACCTCCAATGCCAGCCACCATGACGGCTTGTTTCTTTCATTATTCAGCTCAAACAGAGTGCTCTGTGGGTGCCAGTGTGGGCATGCCCGTATTAGAGATAAAATAATCCTCTGCCCACACACTATCAACTTGCATAGCACCGGCACCCACAGGCCTTATTGCTGGGAACTTTCCACTACCAGCATCATCACCCAGAGTAATATGTTTCCATGTGTGGTGGCAATTAAAGGATCCCAGCACAGAGGTGTAATAGGAGCCATGCTGGCTCTCCGTGTGTAGTGCACAGACCACAGTGGCTCACACGTCCCTGTAAACCACAGGGGTACACTGTGACTACTGTACACGGGGCCCTTGGTACAGATGTAGGTTATTAATTTGAGGTAGTTTGCTATAGCAGGAACATAATCCTGCAGCAACAGGAAATATGAATTATTATGTGGATTTTAATTAATGAACATTTTTGTAATGGTTGATACATGTTTTCAAAGTGGAAATTACAAACTTTAGAAGCCTTTTTAAACCTAAAACAAATGACAGGCTGAGATAATTCTCAGCAACAAAATAGTGATCAAATGAAGATGCTACATCTGTAGGAGACATACTGGATCATAACCTATGGTGTTTACTTGCATAACCACACTCTGCGCTAAGGTAACATCTTTATTTGAATTTTGATTCACTTCTACGTATTGTCTAGTTGAGGGATGTGTTTGTACATTATGGAGTTGGGTTGGGACAAAACCTCTCAGTCAGGGACACAACTTATTAGTGTTGAGAAAAGTATTGAGTTTGGATGCTCTTTCGCAAAAAATGACCAATAAAAACCATAGCGTTTGTGTACTTTATTAACCTGTTTAGTGTTTCCTGGCCATTTCTCAGTTCAGCGTGGGAATAATGATGTTGACCAATAGCTGTGGAGTAATAGAGTTGAGATGGAGATTTCCTTAGGCAAAGATTCAGCCTTTGGTGTCTCTCTCTCTCTCTCCTCCTCCTCCCCCTTTCCTTTTGTGGCAAGAGGGGTGTGGATTTAGGCACGGACCACTGGCTCCGTTTGTATTTTCAGAAACGTTTGGATGTCCCATCACAGAGCTGGAACCCACTAGACTGCACATAAACGTTGTGCTACCAAGGTGAACAACACAAACAGACCATTTGAACCAAGACACAAAGTACAGTAAGCAGTTCTCTTTTCCATTATATTAACATTGTGACCATGCAGATTCCCATTAGGAAGGTAATGATCTGATTCGTCAGATGATAGCGCCTCTAATCTGTGGAGGCTGGATCCAAACCTGTCCATATGTTTATAGTCATGCTGATCTAAAATACAAAACTGATCTGTGATCAGTACTCTGAAATGATTTTTGAATATAGGCCATGTCCCTGTCCTTCTGACTGTTACGGTTTTATCTGCAGTGGCTTTGGACCATCAATAGTCCTCAGAATGAGCTGCTGATAGGAAGCGAGGATTTTATGATCATGGCCTGCATCTGATTTTCCTCTCTCCGAGTCCCTGAGTTTCTTTATGGTTCCTGACATGTTGTTTTATCGTTTTATGGCTTTAAGAGGTTTTGCAGCAGTTGTATGTATTCTCTGAAGACAAGAAAGGAACGATGAACATCTCCCTGACTGCCTTGGCTTGTTGCCAAAATGTCTCCATAATCCTGTACATACAAACATTCGAGGAGAGGGGAATATGAGAGGCTGGGCTGACATACTTGTTGGTTATTCTCATCACACTTGTATGCCATAAATACAACAGGTAACTCTAATCCCAGGTGGTTTACTGGCTGTTTCGGTGGTTCTGGTGTTCTGTGTCTATGTTCTCAGTGGTGTACAGAGAGACCCATATTCTGAAAACAAAAGATTGTGCTATTTTCAAGTAACTAAGGTATAGGCTGAACAAGAACACCACCCACGGAACCACAACAGGACATACGCAACTGTCACCTCCTCTAAGCGTCATTTTCTGATAACCATCACCTACATACAGAAACATCCTCTTCCACTCACCTCGTCAACCCACAGAGCACTCAACACAGTGCTATGAGCACTGAACCTTACCAATAATGAAAATGGACAGTGATCTATCATAGGCCACCAGAGCTGAAAAGCTGCACTCCCGGTACACCAACGATTCTCCACTGAAAGAAGTGCAGAGGCTCCAGAGAAGCATCATTGGTCGCCTGTCACTCAACCCTCCACCCATCCTACTGCCCTCTGACCCTCAATACACTGATAGGGTGGTGCTTCATCATATCTCTGACAGAGGAGAGGGAGAGAGACAGAGAGATAAAGAGGGAGGGAGAGAGAGATAGAGGAGAGGGCAAAGAATGAAGTAGAGCGAGAGAGAGAGAGAAATGGAAAGGTAAGGAAAGTAATGAACAAGCACACTGCAAGTTTGTTAGGAGTGAAAAATGGGGGTTGGCCAAATGAAAGCCTCAGTGAGAATACATTATACTGTATACTGTAGGACAGAGAGGAAGATAATTGAGTGGAGAGCTGGAGCTTGGAGAAAGAGAGAGGAGAGGCAGATTGGTGTTATGGTATTCAGGGGCATGGGGAGAGTGCTTTGGGGACAGTGAGGTTAATAGTCCAGGGGAACACAGACCTGGCACCAGCATGTTATAATAATACACTTGGCAGGCCAAGTGGTGTCAACTCCTGTCATTCCCCTGGGGAGGGAAGGACACAGCCTAATCTGTATTCAGTCCTGACATTGTCCACATCTGATATGGAACATTAGCCCCTAACTCCCTCTATAGACTAGTGTCCTTCAGTTTATATTACTTTATGTTAATAGAGAGAGAAAAGTCGGCAAGCCATCGTTTGTCATTGTTAGTGGGGGTGCTCCGTGCGCCTGTTTTAAATGCATGTGTTTATCAGATAGAGAGAGGTAAAGGAGGAGATGGGGAAGTAGACCTGACGGGGCAGGGAACCTCCTCGTTTTTCCATCTTTATTGATATTTAATCCAACTAAAGAACAACCCCCCCCCTCCCTCCATATCGCTCTTCCCATCCCTCTTTTGGCTATGTTACGTTCCTCTTTGACCGTCTATTTTCCGTTCCTACGCTGAGCATCCGCGTCTGAGTGGCGCCAGGCAGGGGGAACGTTGTTAGGTCCATGTGAAACAGCGAGCAGCGGGGAACTTGCTCCTCCACCTGGATAGTTTGGTTCCCATTATGTTCCTCCTGGCTATTCACTCAGGAAAGTGCTCTCTACCAATGGGGTTAAAGCTTAGAGAGAAAAGCAGTGCTCATACGTTACATGTGGACCCAGTGCCTTGACGTGTGGTGAGAAGATGTCTGATTTGAACAGGCAAACAGCTTATGTAGTTTAACATTGCAATAGACATTAGGGATCTCAATGAGCTGTTATGGAACATAAAACAGTGATAGGAAGATTGAAGAAAATTAGGAGTCAATCGTTTGGGAGAAAGCATAGACACATAGTTCTGAAACTGATACGAGCCCTCATCTTTCTTACCCCTTACACTCATAATCTGATACTGGCCACTATAATTTGTCTAGTAATACCCAAATACATTGGCCTACAGTAATGAATAATGTTGCATGGGGATGTATTGGGTAGCGAAGCAACCCCACCACCTACTACAAGTGTACTAACAAATGTGCTATACTCTATGTCAACTAAACATCCTACGTCTTGTTTCCTCAACCCCATTCACATCTCCAGACCCTTGTATTATCCTTGTAGAACTTTGTTTTGTTGTTTTGTGTACTTCAGAAAAACAATGATCCGGTTAAACAGAAGATGTTATTTACAATACAATACAATACAATACAACAGCAACAATAATGATGATTCCACCAGTCAATGGCAAAACAGAACACGAACAGTGCTACAATTAGAACCCTGCTTAACACACCGCACATCATCTCATTTGAATAAAATAAAACGAGAGTGAGCGTCTGATGAAGTCAGTCGAGGGAATATTGTTTAAATCCGACTCTATTCTCTGACTTCTGTTGGAATTAATGTGGCTAATTGTCTTCAGCCAATTAGGAGTCTATTCCCTGCTGCCGTCTGGTGAAACACTGCCAGCTAATTGGATTAAATCTTTATCATTTCCTGTGAAACTGGGAGCGAAAGGGGAATATGAAAGAACGCTATCGCCTTATAATTAAAATCCCAACCTAATGACTGTGTTTTTATTAACATCCAACATTCAACCCTCTTTTCATGTGTGTCTCTTTGCCTTAAATAGGGGTGGAAAATCAAGCTGCCTGACGATGCTGGGGATCTTAGGCTACATGACCAATTTGATGACGTTGAATCATTCACTGTAGGGACACTCCCTTCTGCTAATTCCTATTACTCTGAGAGCAATCCTAGTTTTTGTTTCAATGTCCATACTATTTTAGAATGAATGCCCAATGTATTGGTTTGTTCTAAGTGGTACACTAGCTGGTGCCCATATTGGAATAGAACCATAGGCTATGTTTACACAGGTAGCCCAAGATCACATCTGTTGCCAATAATTTGGCAAAATATCAGAATTGGGCTACCTGTGTAAACCCAGCCATATAATCCCATAATCCAAGTTACATATAATTAAATGCACAGATGCCCTAATGTCAACAGCTGTTTGAAATCACTCCATAAAGATTTGAAGGACATAAAGGATCTAGTCTTTCTTTTGAGAATGTATTTTCCTCTGTAACTCCCACCAGCTGTCAGAGATCTCCCATCATCAGCTCTGATGGAGCAGAGAGAACAGAATGATACTGATCATCACACACTTGGTCTTTGTTCTTTACACACTGTGCCATCCTCCATCTGGTCACCAATGTGGAAATAGTAGGATGTGGACATAAGACATTGTGTCACTTTCCTTATAGTGATAATTTGATGTCCAACTTGATTACATTGATCCATGCTTGCTACACTTACCAACCCTTACTACACCATATTTCCCTGCCTCTTCAACTCTACCTCATTCTCTTTCTTTCTCTTTCTCTCCCTCCTCTCTCTCTCTCTCTCTCTGAGCTCGATAATAAACTTGTGAGCGTGATGTGCAGTAAAACCCTATCCCTGTCCAGCCATGGGCCCTGCTCATCCTCTTAAATGACAATCAGAATGAATGGTATCACAGGGAAGGGGCCTCGTAAACCTGGCCCCATTATTGGCCGCTAGATGCACAGAGATTAGACTCAGAGGTAATGTATACTGGGTTTCATATCATCAAAAACAATATAAAGTATAGGGATGTATACCACACAGGACAATGCTAATGCTAAATGATTAAAAAGAGAGAATAATCATTATCATTAGGTTCCTGACCTCTCCACATGACAACATATCAGATTTATTATGACTACTTTATGAATTGGCACAGAGACATTATGAAACGTCACCAGTTATGATCGGTAAGCCTGATAGTCCCATTAAAACACACTGATCAAAGCTGAATAGCTAGGTTGTTTTTATTGGCCCATTACCTGATTGGTTGTTATAAAGGTGTGAGAGGATATTTTTGTACCACACTTAATAGTCGTGATGTATTTCCTCCCCAGTAACAACACAGATGCTGTTGCTCACCAATCCTGCAATTCCGTCCACGGTGACATCATACTAATTTCATCACTGGCCCATGGCTCAACCAAACCACTGGTGCGGACATCAATTCTCTATTAGCACACTGCTGTCAACGTAGAGGCAAGCTACTTACTGCAGGCTCACTCTGTGCAGTGACTACTGTTTACATTTCTGGTAATAATGTGTTTACTTGAGATGTCCAGGGAATCAGAAGCTGTGTCAAATCCTTCCTTTAGGATAAACTACTTATTCAGAATTAAAGAGAGTTCCTCAAAAACAACGATTAGGAGAAACAGAGAGTGAGCGTGTCTTTCTGTGTGTGTGTGCGCTCATGCACTTACTTGTGTATTTAATACACAAGTCTAGTAAAGGGTCTTAACGATATCTTTCCCTTCTGCTCGAGGATGAGCAGAGATTTGGAATAATGATGTCATTTAAAAACAATAACATTTGGGAGACAGACAGACAGACAGACAGACAGACAGACAAGACAAGACAAGACAAGACAAGACAAGACAAGACAAGACAAGACAAGACAAGACAAGACAAGACAAGACCAGACAGACCAGACAGACAGAGACAGACAGACAGACAGACAGACAGACAGACAGACCACTTAGCTGATGGCTAGTGGTTAGAGTGACAGCAGTGACAGTCAGTTAACCTGGAGGATGTCAGGCAGCTTGGCTCTAAGCAGCACTTGAGTAATATGGGGATGAGCTGCTTAGCCATAGTTGTTACCATGATGATCCTTTAGAGAACAAAGCTCAAAGCTGGATTTCTTAGAAACATCAATACACTTTCAAGTAAGCAGGTGTCACGATCGTTGTTAGAATAACTGGTCCAAGGCGCAGCGTGCATAGAGTTCCACATGTTTAATTGATGAAACTCACAGAAAACAATGAAGTGCCAAAACGAAACGTGAAGCCAATGTAGTGCAATGAATGAAACATACAAGACGCATAACAATGTAGAAAACTAAAACATGAAGGCTACAGTATAAGGGACTAGAAGCATTCTACGCAATCCCAGGGAATATACACATATATACAAATAAAAGAGTTAAGGAGTTTGATGACCACACACCAGCTCTTGCCAGGGTGAGAAGTATTGCATGTGTAAACTCAGGTGTCCTCTCAATACAAGCAGTACCATACCCCCGCAACATAGCCACTACATGACACTACACACCAATTCCCTGACCATTCAGTTAACCCTGCTCCACATTGGCTCCACCACAATGATTCACAGAGAGCTTCCTCCTCCTTCCTCTGAGGGAGCCAAGTCGTGTGGCCAACTCCTCTTTGCAGCTCCGCTCCTAGTGTCGTTTCCTTGCCGACACAGAGGGACAGACCAGGGATCAGGGAAAGCATCTGGAAAAACAAACAGGAAGCCCGGAGAGAGGAATCTTGCGATGAAATACTGCCGAGTTGGACGACTGCAGCGCTCTGCCATAATACGGGGGGCTGGAGGTTGAGGGGTGAGGGGGATTGAGGGGCCAAAAGGGGCTTTGGTCCCATTTGTACTGCATGCCTCATGAAAATATAATGAACAGGAGGCACTGACCCGGCGCATACACACACACACACACACACACACACTTGCGGATGTACACACACACGTACACGCATACTGTACACACATGCACACACACAAAAGCGCCCACGCTCACACACGTGTGCACTCACTGTACGGTCCAGCTCAAACACGCTCTAGAGAGATTTGATTGCCGTTATTGACATGACGTTTGTTTTCATTGTTCTAGTAGTGAGACTTGTTGTTCAATTCTTTGTGAGCCGATACTATCAGAACAAAAGTCATGCAATATAGTCACTTAGCTCAAGAGCAAAGGACAGTCATGTCTGATGTCATTTTAGTGGAACATGATATATCTAAACCGTGTTATTTCATGCCTGTCTACACACACTCTTCATCGTGGAAATGTTTCACGCTGACATTTCAAATAGAATTTCAAGGATCTGTTTTGCAGCTGGGAGAACGGCTCAGTTTTAATGAAAAGGGCTGGAGAGGTAAATGGATGTGTATCTGAGTGGTGGAAATGACATTGTGCAGAGCATGGAGCAGAGGGAGAGAGATCAATGACGATCATAAACAAAATACAATAAAGTCATCTATTGCCATTATGAGCAAATGGGCATTGTATTGGAGGCCATGTGCAGTTTGAAACATGTAGCGTTTAGCTTTGCCAAGAAACTTGGACGAACACATGGAAAACAATTGGCGTGTTATGCAAAACAAATGCACAGATGAATACACTCTGTGTACCTCTTCACTCTGCACCTCTTCACTCTGCACCTCTTCACACACACACACACTTTCTCCCTTCCACACAAACACACACTTTCTCCCTTCCACACAAACACACACTTTCTCCCTTCCACACACACACACACACACACACACACACACACACACACACACACACACACACACACACACACACACACACACACACACACACACACACACACACACACACACACACACACACACACACACACACACACACACACACACACACACACACACGTTCTCCCTTCCACACAAACACACACTTTCTACTCAGGATACAGCCCCGCGCACCATAAACATTGGGCTCCTTCCTTCCACGGGGTATTCGGCGTCTGGTTGTTATTTTGGGGTTTCTTTCGGAAACATTTACGGTAGTGCAAAGATTACCTAAGCGCCGTTTCAAATCCGCGGCAGATGCTCCACACTGAAAGATGTAAAAGATGCTTGCGAGGCGGATCACATATGATCGTATACAGGCACGAGAAATGAATTACCCCAGAGTGAAATCCATATGGCAGGAATTGATTTTAGTTTCTGTCATTCTTTCTGTTTTTATGGTACAGTGATTAAGACTGGATGGTTGACAGTAAACCAGAGATATGCTCTGGTGATGGGGCAGTTTAGGATGGTAGATAGTAAACCAGAGATATGCTCTGGTGATGGGGCAGTTTAGGATGGTAGATAGTAAACCAGAGATATGCTCTGGTGATGGGGCAGTTTAGGATGGTAGACAGTAAACCAGAGATATGCTCTGGTGATGGGGCAGTTTAGGATGGTAGACAGTAAACCAGAGATATGCTCTGGTGATGGGGCAGTTTAGGATGGTAGACAGTAAACCAGAGATATGCTCTGGTGATGGGGCAGTTTAGGATGGTAGACAGTAAACCAGAGATATGCTCTGGTGATGGGGCAGTTTAGGATGGTAGATAGTAAACCAGAGATATGCTCTGGTGATGGGGCAGTTTAGGATGGTAGATAGTAAACCAGAGATATGCTCTGGTGATGGGGCAGTTTAGGATGGTAGATAGTAAACCAGAGATATGCTCTGGTGATGGGGCAGTTTAGGATGGTAGACAGTAAACCAGAGATATGCTCTGGTGATGGGGCAGTTTAGGATGGTAGACAGTAAACCAGAGATATGCTCTGGTGATGGGGCAGTTTAGGATGGTAGACAGTAAACCAGAGATATGCTCTGGTGATGGGGCAGTTTAGGATGGTAGATAGTAAACCAGAGATATGCTCTGGTGATGGGGCAGTTTAGGATGGTAGACAGTAAACCAGAGATATGCTCTGGTGATGGGGCAGTTTAGGATGGTAGACAGTAAACCAGAGATATGCTCCGGTGATGGGGCAGTTTAGGATGGTAGATAGTAAACCAGAGATATGCTCTGGTGATGGGGCAGTTTAGGATGGTAGATAGTAAACCAGAGATATGCTCTGGTGATGGGGCAGTTTAGGATGGTAGACAGTAAACCAGAGATATGCTCTGGTGATGGGGCAGTTTAGGATGGTAGACAGTAAACCAGAGATATGCTCTGGTGATGGGGCAGTTTAGGATGGTAGATAGTAAACCAGAGATATGCTCTGGTGATGGGGCAGTTTAGGATGGTAGACAGTAAACCAGAGATATGCTCTGGTGATGGGGCAGTTTAGGATGGTAGACAGTAAACCAGAGATATGCTCCGGTGATGGGGCAGTTTAGGCATGAAGAGAGGAGTTACTTTAGTTGTTTACAGCACACAATAAGGCAGTTCCTGGTGTGTATTGGAGGTAGTTGTAGTAACTGTTGTGGTGCTGCTTTAAATGGAACCGTGATTCAGCAGTAGCACGATTCTGAATCTATTGTAACCTACGATACTGCTTGTCTACACCATCCTTCAGGCCGGATAGGAACAGTTGTCCTTGAACAAAATGTATGGATGATATTGCTATTGAACTCAACTCGGGATAAAATGTGCTGAACTCGGAAGCAACAGAATTACGTAACATATTTGCTTTGAACAGCTGCTGGCCACTGAACTCCATTCACTGCACTCAATTCTAGAAGACCATAGAACAAAACACCTGGTTCTCTGTCCTTGGCCATGCAGCGAGACAGGAAGAGGTAAATTACTCATCAAAAACAAGACAGGACTAGGTAATAGAGCTGAGGCCTCCAGTAACTCAATCAGAACCTAACGTCGGAAGCTCACATTGCTGGCCCCAAGCCTGCAGGCCTGTGAAGCTCCACCCTGCCTCCCGCACAAAGACACGGCTGCAGCCTTTATGAGGTCAAAGTCTGTTTGTCGACCACAAACCACATAAAATTGACTCGCCTGTCGCAGCAGCCGGCAGAAAATCACAAGACGGTCATCGCTAGAGGCTTAGGTCCCGTATAAACACACGTGTGTGCTCAGAGAGAGGCACACACATACATTCTATATATGTACTGAGCAGTGAACCTTACACTCAAACAATTTTCTGGTATTTGTTTAAATAATCCACTGTTGTACAGAAAATGTCACAGTATGATGCATTTTGTACCCTAACCCTAACCCTATGAATTTTGAAAGTTCTATATCGTGAAAACTTGATTGATGACATGCAAAACATTTTGGGACTCCATCAACAGTGAACTAATGAATCATATACCAAAATATCATTTTTGAGTGGAATTTTTCTTTAAAATGCTTCAGATAAGATCTCACTGACATGACTCAGTAACACAATTGCACAATCTTCCATCACAAAGGTAAAACTATCTAAAGTACAGGTATAAATCAAAAACACTCTCCATTGACATTTGAAAAGTACAACGCTGAAGAAACAACTGCACTTCCTCTCACTGTTTCCTTAGACTGCCTGCTGAGTTTGGACAAGGTGGGGGTTGAATGAATCATACCTCAAAGTTCAATAAGTCATCCCTCCATTCTAGCAGAATATATTTCAATTGTTTGTCATTCATTTGACGTGCTGTTGACAATAGCCTGTTGTCTTTTCGGCACCTCAGGTTCTTGTTCCAGGGGTGACCTATGTGTTCGGTGTGTTTCTCTAATTCCCTACGGTGATATCACATAGTCATTACGTCTCTTAGAGGTCTAGTCAGCCTGACCATATTGGCTGTGCCTTTCTCTCCATTTGGTTCAATTGCACGTACATGATTCTGCCAATATAAACGAATGCTAAACCACATAAACAACAAGGATGAAGATTACAGCTGAGAAAAGATAATGGTAATGATGATGATTATAATAATTATGGTGGTACAATGCCAAAATCACTTCTCTATGGACTCAGCACGAGAAGTAACATTCTATATGGACTCAGCATGAGAAGTAACATTCTATATGGACTCAGCACGAGAAGTAACACTCTATATGGTGTCAGCATGAGAAGTAACATTCTATATGGACTCAGTGTGAGAAGTAACATTCTATATGGTGTCAGCACGAGAAGTAACATTCTATATGGACTCAGCACGAGAAGTAACATTCTATATGGTGTCAGCACGAGAAGTAACATTCTATATGAACTCAGTGTGCGAAGTAACATTCTATATGAACTCAGCGTGAGAAGTAACATTCTATATGAACTCAGCGTGAGAAGTAACATTCTATATGGACTCAGCACGAGAAGTAACATTCTATATGAACTCAGCACGAGAAGTAACATTCTATATGAACTCAGCACGAGAAGTAACATTCTATATGAACTCAGCACGAGAAGTAACATTCTATATGGACTCAGTGTGAGAAGTAACATTCTATATGGACTCAGTGAGAAGTAACATTCTATATGGACTCAGCACGAGAAGTAACATTCTATATGAACTCAGTGTGAGAAGTAACATTCTATATGGACTCAGTGTGAGAAGTAACATTCTATATGGACTCAGTGTGAGAAGTAACATTCTATATGGACTCAGTGTGAGAAGTAACATTCTATATGGACTCAGTGTGAGAAGTAACATTCTATATGGACTCAGTGTGAGAAGTAACATTCTATATGGACTCAGTGTGAGAAGTAACATTATATATGGACTCAGTGTAGAAAGAACATTCTATATGAACTTAGTGTGAGAAGTAACATTCTATATGAACTCAGCACGAGAAGTAACATTCTATATGGACTCAGTGTGAGAAGTAACATTCTATATGGACTCAGTGTGAGAAGTAACATTCTATATGAACTTAGTGTGAGAAGTAACATTCTATATGAACTCAGCACGAGAAGTAACATTCTATATGAACTCAGCACGAGAAGTAACATTCTATATGGACTCAGCACGAGAAGTAACATTCTATATGGAGTGAGCACGAGAAGTAACATTCTATATGGACTCAGTGTGAGAAGTAACATTCTATATGGACTCAGCACGAGAAGAAACATTCTATATGGACTCAGTGTGAGAAGTAACATTCTATATGGACTCAGCACGAGAAGTAACATTCTATATGAACTCAGCACGAGAAGTAACATTCTATGTGGACTCAGTGTGAGAAGTAACATTCTATATGGACTCAGTGTGAGAAGTAACATTCTATATGGACTCAGTGTGAGAAGTAACATTCTATATGGACTTAGTGTGAGAAGAAACATTCTATATGGACTCAGTGTGAGAAGTAACATTCTATATGGACTCATTGTGAGAAGTAACATTCTATATGGACTCAGTATGAGAAGTAACATTCTATATGGACTCAGTGTGAGAAGTAACATTCTATATGGACTCAGTGTGAGAAGTAACATTCTATATGGACTCAGTGTGAGAAGTAACATTCTATACGGACTAAGTGTGAGAAGTAACATTCTATATGGACTCAGTGTGAGAAGTAACATTCTATATGAACTTAGTGTGAGAAGTAACATTCTATATGAACTTAGTGTGAGAAGTAACATTCTATATGAACTCAGCACGAGAAGTAACATTCTATATGGACTCAGTGTGAGAAGTAACATTCTATATGGACTCAGTGTGAGAAGTAACATTCTATATGGACTCAGTGTGAGAAGTAACATTCTATATGAACTTAGTGTGAGAAGTAACATTCTATATGAACTCAGCACGAGAAGTAACATTCTATATGAACTCAGCACGAGAAGTAACATTCTATATGAACTCAGCACGAGAAGTAACATTCTATATGGACTGAGCACGAGAAGTAACATTCTATATGGACTCAGTGTGAGAAGTAACATTCTATATGAACTCAGCACGAGAAGTAACATTCTATATGGTGTCAGTGTGAGAAGTAACATTCTATATGGACTCAGTGTGAGAAGTAACATTCTATATGAACTTAGTGTGAGAAGTAACATTCTATATGGACTCAGTGTGAGAAGTAACATTCTATATGGACTCATTGTGAGAAGTAACATTCTATATGGACTCAGTATGAGAAGTAACATTCTATATGAACTCAGCACGAGAAGTAACATTCTATATGAACTCAGCACGAGAAGTAACATTCTATATGGACTCAGTGTGAGAAGTAACATTCTATATGGACTCAGCACGAGAAGTAACATTCTATATGAACTCAGTGTGAGAAGTAACATTCTATATGGACTCAGTGTGAGAAGTAACATTCTATATGGACTCAGTGTGAGAAGTAACATTCTATATGGACTCAGTGTGAGAAGTAACATTCTATATGGACTCAGTGTGAGAAGTAACATTCTATATGGACTCAGTGTGAGAAGTAACATTCTATATGGACTCAGTGTGAGAAGTAACATTATATATGGACTCAGTGTGAGAAGTAACATTCTATATGAACTTAGTGTGAGAAGTAACATTCTATATGAACTCAGCACGAGAAGTAACATTCTATATGGACTCAGTGTGAGAAGTAACATTCTATATGGACTCAGTGTGAGAAGTAACGTTCTATATGGACTCAGTGTGAGAAGTAACATTCTATATGAACTTAGTGTGAGAAGTAACATTCTATATGAACTCAGCACGAGAAGTAACATTCTATATGAACTCAGCACGAGAAGTAACATTCTATATGGACTCAGCACGAGAAGTAACATTCTATATGGACTGAGCACGAGAAGTAACATTCTATATGGACTCAGCACGAGAAGAAACATTCTATATGGACTCAGTGTGAGAAGTAACATTCTATATGGACTCAGCACGAGAAGTAACATTCTATATGAACTCAGCACGAGAAGTAACATTCTATGTGGACTCAGTGTGAGAAGTAACATTCTATATGGACTCAGTGTGAGAAGTAACATTCTATATGGACTCAGTGTGAGAAGTAACATTCTATATGGACTTAGTGTGAGAAGAAACATTCTATATGGACTCAGTGTGAGAAGTAACATTCTATATGGACTCATTGTGAGAAGTAACATTCTATATGGACTCAGTATGAGAAGTAACATTCTATATGGACTCAGTGTGAGAAGTAACATTCTATATGGACTCAGTGTGAGAAGTAACATTCTATATGGACTCAGTGTGAGAAGTAACATTCTATACGGACTCAGTGTGAGAAGTAACATTCTATATGGACTCATTGTGAGAAGTAACATTCTATATGAACTTAGTGTGAGAAGTAACATTCTATATGAACTTAGTGTGAGAAGTAACATTCTATATGAACTCAGCACGAGAAGTAACATTCTATATGGACTCAGTGTGAGAAGTAACATTCTATATGGACTCAGTGTGAGAAGTAACATTCTATATGGACTCAGTGTGAGAAGTAACATTCTATATGAACTTAGTGTGAGAAGTAACATTCTATATGAACTCAGCACGAGAAGTAACATTCTATATGAACTCAGCACGAGAAGTAACATTCTATATGAACTCAGCACGAGAAGTAACATTCTATATGGACTGAGCACGACAAGTAACATTCTATATGGACTCAGTGTGAGAAGTAACATTCTATATGAACTCAGCACGAGAAGTAACATTCTATATGGTGTCAGTGTGAGAAGTAACATTCTATATGGACTCAGTGTGAGAAGTAACATTCTATATGAACTTAGTGTGAGAAGTAACATTCTATATGGACTCAGTGTGAGAAGTAACATTCTATGTGGACTCATTGTGAGAAGTAACATTCTATATGGACTCAGTATGAGAAGTAACATTCTATATGGACTCAGTATGAGAAGTAACATTCTATATGGACTCAGTGTGAGAAGTAACATTCTATATGGACTCAGTGTGAGAAGTAACATTCTATATGGACTCAGTGTGAGAAGTAACATTCTATATGGACTCAGTGTGAGAAGTAACATTCTATATGGACTCAGTGTGAGAAGTAACATTCTATATGGACTCAGTGTGAGAAGTAACATTCTATATGGACTTAGTGTGAGAAGAAACATTCTATATGGACTCAGTGTGAGAAGTAACATTCTATATGGACTCATTGTGAGAAGTAACATTCTATATGAACTCAGCACGAGAAGTAACATTCTATATGAACTCAGCAAGAGAAGTAACATTCTATATGGACTCAGCACGAGAAGTAACATTCTATATGGAGTGAGCACGAGAAGTAACATTCTATATGGACTCAGTGTGAGAAGTAACATTCTATATGGACTCAGCACGAGAAGAAACATTCTATATGGACTCAGTGTGAGAAGTAACATTCTATATGGACTCAGCACGAGAAGTAACATTCTATATGAACTCAGCACGAGAAGTAACATTCTATGTGGACTCAGTGTGAGAAGTAACATTCTATATGGACTCAGTGTGAGAAGTAACATTCTATATGGACTCAGTGTGAGAAGTAACATTCTATATGGACTTAGTGTGAGAAGAAACATTCTATATGGACTCAGTGTGAGAAGTAACATTCTATATGGACTCATTGTGAGAAGTAACATTCTATATGGACTCAGTATGAGAAGTAACATTCTATATGGACTCAGTGTGAGAAGTAACATTCTATATGGACTCAGTGTGAGAAGTAACATTCTATATGGACTCAGTGTGAGAAGTAACATTCTATACGGACTAAGTGTGAGAAGTAACATTCTATATGGACTCAGTGTGAGAAGTAACATTCTATATGAACTTAGTGTGAGAAGTAACATTCTATATGAACTTAGTGTGAGAAGTAACATTCTATATGAACTCAGCACGAGAAGTAACATTCTATATGGACTCAGTGTGAGAAGTAACATTCTATATGAACTCAGCACGAGAAGTAACATTCTATATGGACTCAGTGTGAGAAGTAACATTCTATATGGACTCAGTGTGAGAAGTAACATTCTATATGGACTCAGTGTGAGAAGTAACATTCTATATGAACTTAGTGTGAGAAGTAACATTCTATATGAACTCAGCACGAGAAGTAACATTCTATATGAACTCAGCACGAGAAGTAACATTCTATATGAACTCAGCACGAGAAGTAACATTCTATATGGACTGAGCACGAGAAGTAACATTCTATATGGACTCAGTGTGAGAAGTAACATTCTATATGAACTCAGCACGAGAAGTAACATTCTATATGGTGTCAGTGTGAGAAGTAACATTCTATATGAACTTAGTGTGAGAAGTAACATTCTATATGGACTCAGTGTGAGAAGTAACATTCTATATGGACTCATTGTGAGAAGTAACATTCTATATGGACTCAGTATGAGAAGTAACATTCTATATGAACTCAGCACGAGAAGTAACATTCTATATGAACTCAGCACGAGAAGTAACATTCTATATGGACTCAGTGTGAGAAGTAACATTCTATATGGACTCAGCACGAGAAGTAACATTCTATATGAACTCAGTGTGAGAAGTAACATTCTATATGGACTCAGTGTGAGAAGTAACATTCTATATGGACTCAGTGTGAGAAGTAACATTCTATATGGACTCAGTGTGAGAAGTAACATTCTATATGGACTCAGTGTGAGAAGTAACATTCTATATGGACTCAGTGTGAGAAGTAACATTCTATATGGACTCAGTGTGAGAAGTAACATTCTATATGGACTCAGTGTGAGAAGTAACATTCTATATGGACTCAGTGTGAGAAGTAACATTCTATATGGACTCAGTGTGAGAAGTAACATTCTATATGGACTCAGTGTGAGAAGTAACATTCTATATGGACTTAGTGTGAGAAGAAACATTCTATATGGACTCAGTGTGAGAAGTAACATTCTATATGGACTCATTGTGAGAAGTAACATTCTATATGAACTCAGCACGAGAAGTAACATTCTATATGAACTCAGCAAGAGAAGTAACATTCTATATGGACTCAGCACGAGAAGTAACATTCTATATGGAGTGAGCACGAGAAGTAACATTCTATATGGACTCAGTGTGAGAAGTAACATTCTATATGGACTCAGCACGAGAAGAAACATTCTATATGGACTCAGTGTGAGAAGTAACATTCTATATGGACTCAGCACGAGAAGTAACATTCTATATGAACTCAGCACGAGAAGTAACATTCTATGTGGACTCAGTGTGAGAAGTAACATTCTATATGGACTCAGTGTGAGAAGTAACATTCTATATGGACTCAGTGTGAGAAGTAACATTCTATATGGACTTAGTGTGAGAAGAAACATTCTATATGGACTCAGTGTGAGAAGTAACATTCTATATGGACTCATTGTGAGAAGTAACATTCTATATGGACTCAGTATGAGAAGTAACATTCTATATGGACTCAGTGTGAGAAGTAACATTCTATATGGACTCAGTGTGAGAAGTAACATTCTATATGGACTCAGTGTGAGAAGTAACATTCTATACGGACTAAGTGTGAGAAGTAACATTCTATATGGACTCAGTGTGAGAAGTAACATTCTATATGAACTTAGTGTGAGAAGTAACATTCTATATGAACTTAGTGTGAGAAGTAACATTCTATATGAACTCAGCACGAGAAGTAACATTCTATATGGACTCAGTGTGAGAAGTAACATTCTATATGAACTCAGCACGAGAAGTAACATTCTATATGGACTCAGTGTGAGAAGTAACATTCTATATGGACTCAGTGTGAGAAGTAACATTCTATATGGACTCAGTGTGAGAAGTAACATTCTATATGAACTTAGTGTGAGAAGTAACATTCTATATGAACTCAGCACGAGAAGTAACATTCTATATGAACTCAGCACGAGAAGTAACATTCTATATGAACTCAGCACGAGAAGTAACATTCTATATGGACTGAGCACGAGAAGTAACATTCTATATGGACTCAGTGTGAGAAGTAACATTCTATATGAACTCAGCACGAGAAGTAACATTCTATATGGTGTCAGTGTGAGAAGTAACATTCTATATGAACTTAGTGTGAGAAGTAACATTCTATATGGACTCAGTGTGAGAAGTAACATTCTATATGGACTCATTGTGAGAAGTAACATTCTATATGGACTCAGTATGAGAAGTAACATTCTATATGAACTCAGCACGAGAAGTAACATTCTATATGAACTCAGCACGAGAAGTAACATTCTATATGGACTCAGTGTGAGAAGTAACATTCTATATGGACTCAGCACGAGAAGTAACATTCTATATGAACTCAGTGTGAGAAGTAACATTCTATATGGACTCAGTGTGAGAAGTAACATTCTATATGGACTCAGTGTGAGAAGTAACATTCTATATGGACTCAGTGTGAGAAGTAACATTCTATATGGACTCAGTGTGAGAAGTAACATTCTATATGGACTCAGTGTGAGAAGTAACATTCTATATGGACTCAGTGTGAGAAGTAACATTATATATGGACTCAGTGTGAGAAGTAACATTCTATATGAACTTAGTGTGAGAAGTACCATTCTATATGAACTCAGCACGAGAAGTAACATTCTATATGGACTCAGTGTGAGAAGTAACATTCTATATGGACTCAGTGTGAGAAGTAACATTCTATATGGACTCAGTGTGAGAAGTAACATTCTATATGAACTTAGTGTGAGAAGTAACATTCTATATGAACTCAGCACGAGAAGTAACATTCTATATGAACTCAGCACGAGAAGTAACATTCTATATGGACTCAGCACGAGAAGTAACATTCTATATGGACTGAGCACGAGAAGTAACATTCTATATGGACTCAGCACGAGAAGAAACATTCTATATGGACTCAGTGTGAGAAGTAACATTCTATATGGACTCAGCACGAGAAGTAACATTCTATATGAACTCAGCACGAGAAGTAACATTCTATGTGGACTCAGTGTGAGAAGTAACATTCTATATGGACTCAGTATGAGAAGTAACATTCTATATTGACTCAGTATGAGAAGTAACATTCTATATGGACTCAGTGTGAGAAGTAACATTCTATATGGACTCAGTGTGAGAAGTAACATTCTATATGGACTCAGTGTGAGAAGTAACATTATATATGGACTCAGTGTGAGAAGTAACATTCTATATGGACTCAGTGTGAGAAGTAACATTCTATATGGACTCAGTGTGAGAAGTAACATTCTATATGGACTTAGTGTGAGAAGAAACATTCTATATGGACTCAGTGTGAGAAGTAACATTCTATATGGACTCATTGTGAGAAGTAACATTCTATATGGACTCAGTATGAGAAGTAACATTCTATATGGACTCAGTGTGAGAAGTAACATTCTATATGGACTCAGCACGAGAAGTAACATTCTATATGGTGTCAGCATGAGAAGTAACATTCTATATGGACTCAGTGTGAGAAGTAACATTCTATATGGTGTCAGCACGAGAAGTAACATTCTATATGGACTCAGCACGAGAAGTAACATTCTATATGGTGTCAGCACGAGAAGTAACATTCTATATGAACTCAGTGTGAGAAGTAACATTCTATATGAACTCAGCGTGAGAAGTAACATTCTATATGAACTCAGCGTGAGAAGTAACATTCTATATGGACTCAGCACGAGAAGTAACATTCTATATGAACTCAGCACGAGAAGTAACATTCTATATGAACTCAGCACGAGAAGTAACATTCTATATGAACTCAGCACGAGAAGTAACATTCTATATGGACTCAGTGTGAGAAGTAACATTCTATATGGACTCAGTGAGAAGTAACATTCTATATGGACTCAGCACGAGAAGTAACATTCTATATGAACTCAGTGTGAGAAGTAACATTCTATATGGACTCAGTGTGAGAAGTAACATTCTATATGGACTCAGTGTGAGAAGTAACATTCTATATGGACTCAGTGTGAGAAGTAACATTCTATATGGACTCAGTGTGAGAAGTAACATTCTATATGGACTCAGTGTGAGAAGTAACATTCTATATGGACTCAGTGTGAGAAGTAACATTATATATGGACTCAGTGTAGAAAGAACATTCTATATGAACTTAGTGTGAGAAGTAACATTCTATATGAACTCAGCACGAGAAGTAACATTCTATATGGACTCAGTGTGAGAAGTAACATTCTATATGAACTTAGTGTGAGAAGTAACATTCTATATGAACTCAGCACGAGAAGTAACATTCTATATGAACTCAGCACGAGAAGTAACATTCTATATGGATTCAGCACGAGAAGTAACATTCTATATGGAGTGAGCACGAGAAGTAACATTCTATATGGACTCAGTGTGAGAAGTAACATTCTATATGGACTCAGCACGAGAAGAAACATTCTATATGGACTCAGTGTGAGAAGTAACATTCTATATGGACTCAGCACGAGAAGTAACATTCTATATGAACTCAGCACGAGAAGTAACATTCTATATGAACTCAGCACGAGAAGTAACATTCTATATGGACTGAGCACGAGAAGTAACATTCTATATGGACTCAGTGTGAGAAGTAACATTCTATATGAACTCAGCACGAGAAGTAACATTCTATATGGTGTCAGTGTGAGAAGTAACATTCTATATGGACTCAGTGTGAGAAGTAACATTCTATATGAACTTAGTGTGAGAAGTAACATTCTATATGGACTCAGTGTGAGAAGTAACATTCTATATGGACTCAGTGTGAGAAGTAACATTCTATATGGACTCAGTGTGAGAAGTAACATTCTATATGGACTCAGTGTGAGAAGTAACATTCTATATGGACTCAGTGTGAGAAGTAACATTCTATATGGACTCAGTGTGAGAAGTAACATTATATATGGACTCAGTGTGAGAAGTAACATTCTATATGAACTTAGTGTGAGAAGTACCATTCTATATGAACTCAGCACGAGAAGTAACATTCTATATGGACTCAGTGTGAGAAGTAACATTCTATATGGACTCAGTGTGAGAAGTAACATTCTATATGGACTCAGTGTGAGAAGTAACATTCTATATGAACTTAGTGTGAGAAGTAACATTCTATATGAACTCAGCACGAGAAGTAACATTCTATATGAACTCAGCACGAGAAGTAACATTCTATATGGACTCAGCACGAGAAGTAACATTCTATATGGACTGAGCACGAGAAGTAACATTCTATATGGACTCAGCACGAGAAGAAACATTCTATATGGACTCAGTGTGAGAAGTAACATTCTATATGGACTCAGCACGAGAAGTAACATTCTATATGAACTCAGCACGAGAAGTAACATTCTATGTGGACTCAGTGTGAGAAGTAACATTCTATATGGACTCAGTATGAGAAGTAACATTCTATATGGACTCAGTATGAGAAGTAACATTCTATATGGACTCAGTGTGAGAAGTAACATTCTATATGGACTCAGTGTGAGAAGTAACATTCTATATGGACTCAGTGTGAGAAGTAACATTCTATATGGACTCAGTGTGAGAAGTAACATTCTATATGGACTCAGTGTGAGAAGTAACATTCTATATGGACTCAGTGTGAGAAGTAACATTCTATATGGACTTAGTGTGAGAAGAAACATTCTATATGGACTCAGTGTGAGAAGTAACATTCTATATGGACTCATTGTGAGAAGTAACATTCTATATGGACTCAGTATGAGAAGTAACATTCTATATGGACTCAGTGT
Organism: Oncorhynchus clarkii lewisi; assembly: GCF_045791955.1. Classification (NCBI taxonomy): domain Eukaryota; kingdom Metazoa; phylum Chordata; class Actinopteri; order Salmoniformes; family Salmonidae; genus Oncorhynchus; species Oncorhynchus clarkii. Next base: position 21,223,612 of record NC_092172.1, on the reverse strand, counting down.
GAGAAGTAACATTCTATATGGACTCAGCACGAGAAGTAACATTCTATATGGTGTCAGCATGAGAAGTAACATTCTATATGGACTCAGTGTGAGAAGTAACATTCTATATGGTGTCAGCACGAGAAGTAACATTCTATATGGACTCAGCACGAGAAGTAACATTCTATATGGTGTCAGCACGAGAAGTAACATTCTATATGAACTCAGTGTGAGAAGTAACATTCTATATGAACTCAGCGTGAGAAGTAACATTCTATATGAACTCAGCGTGAGAAGTAACATTCTATATGGACTCAGCACGAGAAGTAACATTCTATATGAACTCAGCACGAGAAGTAACATTCTATATGAACTCAGCACGAGAAGTAACATTCTATATGAACTCAGCACGAGAAGTAACATTCTATATGGACTCAGTGTGAGAAGTAACATTCTATATGGACTCAGTGAGAAGTAACATTCTATATGGACTCAGCACGAGAAGTAACATTCTATATGAACTCAGTGTGAGAAGTAACATTCTATATGGACTCAGTGTGAGAAGTAACATTCTATATGGACTCAGTGTGAGAAGTAACATTCTATATGGACTCAGTGTGAGAAGTAACATTCTATATGGACTCAGTGTGAGAAGTAACATTCTATATGGACTCAGTGTGAGAAGTAACATTCTATATGGACTCAGTGTGAGAAGTAACATTATATATGGACTCAGTGTAGAAAGAACATTCTATATGAACTTAGTGTGAGAAGTAACATTCTATATGAACTCAGCACGAGAAGTAACATTCTATATGGACTCAGTGTGAGAAGTAACATTCTATATGAACTTAGTGTGAGAAGTAACATTCTATATGAACTCAGCACGAGAAGTAACATTCTATATGAACTCAGCACGAGAAGTAACATTCTATATGGACTCAGCACGAGAAGTAACATTCTATATGGAGTGAGCACGAGAAGTAACATTCTATATGGACTCAGTGTGAGAAGTAACATTCTATATGGACTCAGCACGAGAAGAAACATTCTATATGGACTCAGTGTGAGAAGTAACATTCTATATGGACTCAGCACGAGAAGTAACATTCTATATGAACTCAGCACGAGAAGTAACATTCTATGTGGACTCAGTGTGAGAAGTAACATTCTATATGGACTCAGTGTGAGAAGTAACATTCTATATGGACTCAGTGTGAGAAGTAACATTCTATATGGACTTAGTGTGAGAAGAAACATTCTATATGGACTCAGTGTGAGAAGTAACATTCTATATGGACTCATTGTGAGAAGTAACATTCTATATGGACTCAGTATGAGAAGTAACATTCTATATGGACTCAGTGTGAGAAGTAACATTCTATATGGACTCAGTGTGAGAAGTAACATTCTATATGGACTCAGTGTGAGAAGTAACATTCTATACGGACTAAGTGTGAGAAGTAACATTCTATATGGACTCAGTGTGAGAAGTAACATTCTATATGAACTTAGTGTGAGAAGTAACATTCTATATGAACTTAGTGTGAGAAGTAACATTCTATATGAACTCAGCACGAGAAGTAACATTCTATATGGACTCAGTGTGAGAAGTAACATTCTATATGGACTCAGTGTGAGAAGTAACATTCTATATGGACTCAGTGTGAGAAGTAACATTCTATATGAACTTAGTGTGAGAAGTAACATTCTATATGAACTCAGCACGAGAAGTAACATTCTATATGAACTCAGCACGAGAAGTAACATTCTATATGAACTCAGCACGAGAAGTAACATTCTATATGGACTGAGCACGAGAAGTAACATTCTATATGGACTCAGTGTGAGAAGTAACATTCTATATGAACTCAGCACGAGAAGTAACATTCTATATGGTGTCAGTGTGAGAAGTAACATTCTATATGGACTCAGTGTGAGAAGTAACATTCTATATGAACTTAGTGTGAGAAGTAACATTCTATATGGACTCAGTGTGAGAAGTAACATTCTATATGGACTCATTGTGAGAAGTAACATTCTATATGGACTCAGTATGAGAAGTAACATTCTATATGAACTCAGCACGAGAAGTAACATTCTATATGAACTCAGCACGAGAAGTAACATTCTATATGGACTCAGTGTGAGAAGTAACATTCTATATGGACTCAGCACGAGAAGTAACATTCTATATGAACTCAGTGTGAGAAGTAACATTCTATATGGACTCAGTGTGAGAAGTAACATTCTATATGGACTCAGTGTGAGAAGTAACATTCTATATGGACTCAGTGTGAGAAGTAACATTCTATATGGACTCAGTGTGAGAAGTAACATTCTATATGGACTCAGTGTGAGAAGTAACATTCTATATGGACTCAGTGTGAGAAGTAACATTATATATGGACTCAGTGTGAGAAGTAACATTCTATATGAACTTAGTGTGAGAAGTAACATTCTATATGAACTCAGCACGAGAAGTAACATTCTATATGGACTCAGTGTGAGAAATAACATTCTATATGGACTCAGTGTGAGAAGTAACATTCTATATGGACTCAGTGTGAGAAGTAACATTCTATATGAACTTAGTGTGAGAAGTAACATTCTATATGAACTCAGCACGAGAAGTAACATTCTATATGAACTCAGCACGAGAAGTAACATTCTATATGGACTCAGCACGAGAAGTAACATTCTATATGGACTGAGCACGAGAAGTAACATTCTATATGGACTCAGCACGAGAAGAAACATTCTATATGGACTCAGTGTGAGAAGTAACATTCTATATGGACTCAGCACGAGAAGTAACATTCTATATGGACTCAGTGTGAGAAGTAACATTCTATATGGACTCAGTGTGAGAAGTAACATTCTATATGGACTCAGTGTGAGAAGTAACATTCTATATGGACTCAGTGTGAGAAGTAACATTCTATATGGACTCAGTGTGAGAAGTAACATTCTATATGGACTCAGTGTGAGAAGTAACATTATATATGGACTCAGTGTGAGAAGTAACATTCTATATGAACTTAGTGTGAGAAGTAACATTCTATATGAACTCAGCACGAGAAGTAACATTCTATATGGACTCAGTGTGAGAAATAACATTCTATATGGACTCAGTGTGAGAAGTAACATTCTATATGGACTCAGTGTGAGAAGTAACATTCTATATGAACTTAGTGTGAGAAGTAACATTCTATATGAACTCAGCACGAGAAGTAACATTCTATATGAACTCAGCACGAGAAGTAACATTCTATATGGACTCAGCACGAGAAGTAACATTCTATATGGACTGAGCACGAGAAGTAACATTCTATATGGACTCAGCACGAGAAGAAACATTCTATATGGACTCAGTGTGAGAAGTAACATTCTATATGGACTCAGCACGAGAAGTAACATTCTATATGAACTCAGCACGAGAAGTAACATTCTATGTGGACTCAGTGTGAGAAGTAACATTCTATATGGACTCAGTGTGAGAAGTAACATTCTATATGGACTCAGTGTGAGAAGTAACATTCTATATGGACTTAGTGTGAGAAGAAACATTCTATATGGACTCAGTGTGAGAAGTAACATTCTATATGGACTCATTGTGAGAAGTAACATTCTATATGGACTCAGTATGAGAAGTAACATTCTATATGGACTCAGTGTGAGAAGTAACATTCTATATGGACTCAGTGTGAGAAGTAACATTCTATATGGACTCAGTGTGAGAAGTAACATTCTATATGGACTCAGTGTGAGAAGTAACATTCTATACGGACTCAGTGTGAGAAGTAACATTCTATATGGACTCAGTGTGAGAAGTAACATTCTATATGAACTTAGTGTGAGAAGTAACATTCTATATGAACTTAGTGTGAGAAGTAACATTCTATATGAACTCAGCACGAGAAGTAACATTCTATATGGACTCAGTGTGAGAAGTAACATTCTATATGGACTCAGTGTGAGAAGTAACATTCTATATGGACTCAGTGTGAGAAGTAACATTCTATATGAACTTAGTGTGAGAAGTAACATTCTATATGAACTCAGCACGAGAAGTAACATTCTATATGAACTCAGCAAGAGAAGTAACATTCTATATGAACTCAGCACGAGAAGTAACATTCTATATGGACTGAGCACGAGAAGTAACATTCTATATGGACTCAGTGTGAGAAGTAACATTCTATATGAACTCAGCACGAGAAGTAACATTCTATATGGTGTCAGTGTGAGAAGTAACATTCTATATGGACTCAGTGTGAGAAGTAACATTCTATATGAACTTAGTGTGAGAAGTAACATTCTATATGGACTCAGTGTGAGAAGTAACATTCTATGTGGACTCATTGTGAGAAGAAACATTCTATATGGACTCAGTATGAGAAGTAACATTCTATATGGACTCAGTATGAGAAGTAACATTCTATATGGACTCAGTGTGAGAAGTAACATTCTATATGGACTCAGTGTGAGAAGTAACATTCTATATGGACTCAGTGTGAGAAGTAACATTCTATATGGACTCAGTGTGAGAAGTAACATTCTATATGGACTCAGTGTGAGAAGTAACATTCTATATGGACTCAGTGTGAGAAGTAACATTCTATATGGACTTAGTGTGAGAAGAAACATTCTATATGGACTCAGTGTGAGAAGTAACATTCTATATGGACTCATTGTGAGAAGTAACATTCTATATGGACTCAGTATGAGAAGTAACATTCTATATGGACTCAGTGTGAGAAGTAACATTCTATATGGACTCAGTGTGAGAAGTAACATTCTATATGGACTCAGTGTGAGAAGTAACATTCTATACGGACTCAGTGTGAGAAGTAACATTCTATATGGACTCAGTGTGAGAAGTAACATTCTATATGAACTTAGTGTGAGAAGTAACATTCTATATGAACTTAGTGTGAGAAGTAACATTCTATATGAACTCAGCACGAGAAGTAACATTCTATATGGACTCAGTGTGAGAAGTAACATTCTATATGGACTCAGTGTGAGAAGTAACATTCTATATGGACTCAGTGTGAGAAGTAACATTCTATATGAACTTAGTGTGAGAAGTAACATTCTATATGAACTCAGCACGAGAAGTAACATTCTATATGAACTCAGCACGAGAAGTAACATTCTATATGGACTCAGCACGAGAAGTAACATTCTATATGGACTCAGCACGAGAAGTAACATTCTATATGGACTCAGTGTGAGAAGTAACATTCTATATGGACTCAGCACGAGAAGTAACATTCTATATGAACTCAGCACGAGAAGTAACATTCTATGTGGACTCAGTGTGAGAAGTAACATTCTATATGGACTCAGTGTGAGAAGAAACATTCTATATGGACTCAGTGTGAGAAGTAACATTCTATATGGACTTAGTGTGAGAAGAAACATTCTATATGGACTCAGTGTGAGAAGTAACATTCTATATGGACTCATTGTGAGAAGTAACATTCTATATGGACTCAGTATGAGAAGTAACATTCTATATGGACTCAGTGTGAGAAGTAACATTCTATATGGACTCAGTGTGAGAAGTAACATTCTATATGGACTCAGTGTGAGAAGTAACATTCTATATGGACTCAGTGTGAGAAGTAACATTCTATATGGACTTAGTGTGAGAAGAAACATTCTATATGGACTCAGTGTGAGAATTAACATTCTATATGGACTCAGTGTGAGAAGTAACATTCTATATGGACTCAGTATGAGAAGTAACATTCTATATGGACTCAGTGTGAGAAGTAACATTCTATATGGACTCACTGTGAGAAGTAACATTCTATACGGACTCAGTGTGAGAAGTAACATTCTATATGGACTCAGTGTGAGAAGTAACATTCTATATGAACTTAGTGTGAGAAGTAACATTCTATATGAACTTAGTGTGAGAAGTAACATTCTATATGAACTCAGCACGAGAAGTAACATTCTATATGGACTCAGTGTGAGAAGTAACATTCTATATGGACTCAGTGTGAGAAGTAACATTCTATATGGACTCAGTGTGAGAAGTAACATTCTATATGAACTTAGTGTGAGAAGTAACATTCTATATGAACTCAGCACGAGAAGTAACATTCTATATGAACTCAGCACGAGAAGTAACATTCTATATGGACTCAGCACGAGAAGTAACATTCTATATGGACTGAGCACGAGAAGTAACATTCTATATGGACTCAGCACGAGAAGTAACATTCTATATGGACTCAGTGTGAGAAGTAACATTCTATATGGACTCAGCACGAGAAGTAACATTCTATATGAACTCAGCACGAGAAGTAACATTCTATGTGGACTCAGTGTGAGAAGTAACATTCTATATGGACTCAGTGTGAGAAGTAACATTCTATATGGACTCAGTGTGAGAAGTAACATTCTATATGGATTTAGTTTGAGAAGAAACATTCTATATGGACTCAGTGTGAGAAGTAACATTCTATATGGACTCATTGTGAGAAGTAACATTCTATATGGACTCAGTATGAGAAGTAACATTCTATATGGACTCAGTGTGAGAAGTAACATTCTATATGGACTCAGTGTGAGAAGTAACATTCTATATGGACTCAGTGTGAGAAGTAACATTCTATACGGACTCAGTGTGAGAAGTAACATTCTATATGGACTCAGTGTGAGAAGTAACATTCTATATGAACTTAGTGTGAGAAGTAACATTCTATATGAACTTAGTGTGAGAAGTAACATTCTATATGAACTCAGCACGAGAAGTAACATTCTATATGAACTCAGTACGAGAAGTAACATTCTATATGGACTCAGCACGAGAAGTAACATTCTATATGGAGTGAGCACGAGAAGTAACATTCTATATGGACTCAGTGTGAGAAGTAACATTCTATATGGACTCAGCACGAGAAGAAACATTCTATATGGACTCAGTGTGAGAAGTAACATTCTATATGGACTCAGCACGAGAAGTAACATTCTATATGAACTCAGCACGAGAAGTAACATTCTATGTGGACTCAGTGTGAGAAGTAACATTCTATATGGACTCAGTGTGAGAAGTAACATTCTATATGGACTCAGTGTGAGAAGTAACATTCTATATGGACTTAGTGTGAGAAGAAACATTCTATATGGACTCAGTGTGAGAAGTAACATTCTATATGGACTCATTGTGAGAAGTAACATTCTATATGGACTCAGTATGAGAAGTAACATTCTATATGGACTCAGTGTGAGAAGTAACATTCTATATGGACTCAGTGTGAGAAGTAACATTCTATATGGACTCAGTGTGAGAAGTAACATTCTATACGGACTCAGTGTGAGAAGTAACATTCTATACGGACTCAGTGTGAGAAGTAACATTCTATATGGACTCAGTGTGAGAAGTAACATTCTATATGGACTCAGTGTGAGAAGTAACATTCTATATGAACTCAGTGTGAGAAGTAACATTCTATATGGACTCGGCGTGAGAAGTAACATTCTATATGGACTCAGTGTGAGAAGTAACATTCTATATGAACTTAGTGTGAGAAGTAACATTCTATATGAACTTAGTGTGAGAAGTAACATTCTATATGAACTCAGCACGAGAAGTAACATTCTATATGAACTCAGCACGAGAAGTAACATTCTATATGAACGGAGCACGAGAAGTAACATTCTATATGGACTCAGTGTGAGAAGTAACATTCTATATGAACTCAGCACGAGAAGTAACATTCTATATGGTGTCAGTGTGAGAAGTAACATTCTATATGGACTCAGTGTGAGAAGTAACATTCTATATGAACTTAGTGTGAGAAGTAACATTCTATATGGACTCAGTGTGAGAAGTAACATTCTATATGGACTCATTGTGAGAAGTAACATTCTATATGGACTCAGTATGAGAAGTAACATTCTATATGGACTCAGTGTGAGAAGTAACATTCTATATGGACTCAGTGTGAGAAGTAACATTCTATATGGACTCAGTGTGAGAAGTAACATTCTATATGGACTCAGTGTGAGAAGTAACATTCTATATGAACTTAGTGTGAGAAGTAACATTCTATATGGACTCAGTGTGAGAAGTAACATTCTATATGGACTCAGTGTGAGAAGTAACATTCTATATGGACTCAGTGTGAGAAGTAACATTCTATATGGACTCAGTGTGAGAAGTAACATTCTATATGGACTCAGCGTGAGAAGTAACATTCTATATGGACTCAGTGTGAGAAGTAACATTCTCTTTGGACTCGTGTCAAAGAGATTATTTAAAAGACAATCATAGCTAGAGTTTGTAGGCTTAAATATGGCCCAGGGTTTTCCATGCCAGGTTACAGTGTGAGTGAAAACTCCTGGCCACCGTTGTAGGTGATGACAACCAATGTGTCAACGGAGCAAAAGTGTAGACTGAAAAGAGGGATGTAACAGACAGATATAGCTTCACTTGGGCTCTGGTGCTCATGATTACAAACCTCAAGACAGAAACATGGCGAGATGCAAAAGAGAGAAAAAGACCTGTGTTCACCGGTGGACACAAATGCCATGAAATCAGCGCCAAAGCCATAAAGAATAGAGATTGGCAGGGAGAACTGGGGGGAGGGGGGGGGGAGGGAGACGAAGGGGGAAAGAGACAGAGGGAGATGTGGGGTTGGCCTAATGTCTCCAGTACAGGGATCTGAGGGAGAGCCAGTAAGGAGAGAGAAATTAAGAGAGAGAGAAAGAAAGAGAGAAAAGATAGATTGGGGAATACAAGAGCAAAACATGTCCTTCATCTCCTAAGATGACTTATTGTAAGACCCCACACTCAGCATAAACATCCATCCTCTTCTCAGTCCTGACACAAAAACACAATTCATAGTACACAGCACAATGAGAACTTAACAATGAGAATGTCATTAATACAAGCAGCACATAAGAATGCACAGCCCACATTCTTTTGGGAATCAAATGTTGTTGAGGCTAGCAGCAAAACAGAAACACAATCCTCCAGGTCGCCTCAAGTGAACAGAAAACAAGTTAAAGGACATTTACACGCAGACTGGTCAAATGATGCAATGATCAAGGGTGTTTGGTGTTTTATAATGGGTTAGTGGTAAAGGGCTCCCTATCCACACAACGCAAGAAGGGCCAACAAAAGACCTGGTGAAATATCCTGCTCAATGCATTAGAGTGGAGAAGACCCTCTCCGGGAAAATGCGTGTTGAGAATTGATTCACCTTCATGTAATATTCATTGAGTTATAATAAAACTGTCCCTTACCACACACGTGGGCAGTGGATCCCTTTAGATAGAACAAGAGCTTCTCCACGGCAATATAATTGTCTTTTATCACAGTTTTGGCTGTAAAGTATGACTCTAGACTAAAAGAGGTGCTGGTGTAATGTGTACTGCACAACACAGTGCCCCTACTGACTTGGCTGACTGCCCTGCAGTTTTCCACGAACCATCAAAAGGAAATGTGGGGCCAGGTTTAAGATCAACCTTAACCCCACCTACACAATGACTCTACTTATACTTGGCAACTGATAATATCTCTTTGGCTAACAATAGAGAGATCCAGATTGATCTTTCTCTGTGATATCCTGTCAGGCACAAGTCCTTATCCTTACTTTCTCTGTGATATCCTGCAAGGCACAAGTCCTTATCCATACTTTCTTTGCATTTTAATTTCAAGAACAGGATGATCTGCAATGGTACTGAACATGCCACTAATATTTCTCCTGCATAATAGGGAAATTAAAGGAGTGGTGATGAGAGAGAGAGAGAGAGAGAGAGAGAAAGAGAGAGAGGTAGAGAGAGTGAGAGAGAGAGAGAAAGAGAGAGAGAGAGAGAGAGAGTGAGAATGAAAAAACAACGAGTGAGAACACTATCTTGGCTAGACCCAGAAACAGACTACAATCAATTAGTCTAGCTCTACAATAGCAGGAAATCTAATATTGGGGTCATGTATCCCTTATCTGACTGTAGATTTTCACATGCTAGATAATACTCTAATGGGGAATGGTGGGGAATGAATAATGTCAAAGGGAGTGTTATTTTTGCCCCAGGGCACTTGGTAACGCACACTGGAACGGACACAAAGTGAGGATCACACAGTTTAGGGCACTTTCTCAAGTCCTCCCACACAAGTAGGTTAGATAAAGATCAGATGAAATATGACAAAAGGCGCCTTTCTATAAAATAACTTTTTTTCACCACAGATAGAGACTTGGATATTCATAAATAAATAAATTAAAGCCAAATGTAAAATGTAAAATTCAAGGCTTACAATTGAACAAAACATGTTTCTAATAGAAAGGCTAAATAAGTACTTCATTGGGTAACATACTACTTATTACCCAGTTCACCTATTAAACGATTCACGTCAACACAACCCATTGGTGCTCTTGTGTCCTGGTGTAGCTGGTAACCATTTTAACTATGGTGGAGTGGTGTCAGTTTCACTCCTTAACATTACTGATTCATCAGGAACAAGACAGGACAGGTGGAGGCAATATGAGTCATGCCTGTTAGAAATCCATCGTATTACCTGTCCAGGTTTTAATTTCAGTGTGAGACAAGAAAAAGGAGACAGGAAAAGGAGACCACTTAACACTATTGAGATGCACGATTGGCCTCTCTCCTTCCCCAACATCTCCTTTGCAATCCGGACAGGTGTTGTGTTGGTAAACTGGCACGGTGGACGCGCCACTCTATTTCCACTGACAGCTTTATGACCTTTTATGTGTCCCAGCTGCCTTGTTTATGGCCGGCTGACTGTGCGTTCATGTTCAACAACATTAAACATGCATAAGCTAGGCTCTGTGGCCCATCACACTGCACGGTACACACACCCTCCGAGCCCCGCGCTGCTAATGCTAGACGCTAACACGTCTACAGGGGGAAACATGGAGGCCATGAAAGCCATAGAAACCAAGCGGAAATTGAAATGTTGAAGTTGTTGCAAGTATGAAGATGGACACATGGTGCCTTATGACATAGAACAAAATAGAACTCTAAATTATGAATTTGGTGGAAACCCTAAGATATTATACAATTAGGTGTTTGTTGTTTCAGTATGACCAAGTGGAATTGAGAAAACAGTTGTGTTTTGATAGAGAGGGGCTCCTATACTAAGACATGGGTTTTATGTGACCTCCGAGCTCCCCCACAGTAAGTCTGATTTATTTCCCCTGTCCGTACAGTGAGACAAGGTCAGAAGAGGCGAGGTGGAGGGACCAATGGCTCCAGGGGCGCCGACCCTGCGGACCCTAATGCATGATGGGTAGTTAATGATGCCTATGGGAAAATGTTCCAAAAAACAGAAGCTCCGCCTGTTCCTGGAGTACAGTAACCTACTCATCAGATTAGTGTGTGTGTGTGTGTGTGTGTGTGTGTGTGTGTGTGTGTGTGTGTGTGTGTGTGTGTGATGTGTCAAGGAATCGGAGAGGATACAGCCAGTGATTTATGGACCATTGTTGTTTGGAGAGTATTTGGCCAGAGTCCCTGTTCTTATCAAGCATGTAGGTCTGGGACCTCACTGGAGTGTTCTCTGACCCCTCTCGCCCTAAATCTCAACGCCCTGGCCCCTGTGAACCAGATAAGGCGGCCCTTTCACCTGTACCCTGGGACCTCCAAAGAACAAGTCCAGCTTACACTCCTGATAAATATTTTGTGTTGTCCCACTTCCTAGATCCAGTTTCTCCATTCTTTCCATCTGAACCATAGTACTTGGAGATTAGTGTGAAATGATATTGAGCCGTGCTTCTTTACATTCTAGAATAAGACAGAAAATCAGATCCTTTATCTCTATCTGTGTCCCTGCCTGTGATGGCTGCCCTGGGGATACGGATGGGAGAGGCGGGAAGCCATATGGAACACTTTGGTTCCTGAAATGAAGCGGTTGGAGTTTCAGTGGGCCGTGACTGTTACATCTGGGCAACTTCCCTGCTCCTTACCAAGCAGGCCTGGCTGGATAGTCAATGAATAGAGAGGGAGAGGGGGGGATAGGGAGTAGGAAAGAGAGAGAGGGAAAGAGAGAGAGGGAAAGAGAGAGAGAAATGGTAGAAAAAGAAAGTAAAAACCGTGAGAAAAACAGAGTGATAAATAGAAAGATAAAAAGAGAGAACATAAAAAATGATGTAATTCATCAGCAAGCTGCCCTGCCATGCAGCGAGAGGATAGGGCGCCTCAGTATCGCAGGCCATAACAAAACATGTCAGTATCATTATCGGCCTAAAGATATGATTAGAGCCACTCTGGGCCGTGTCCCTCTCTCTCTCCTCTCTCTTCGTCACATGAGGAATCTATTCTTCTCCTCTCCCCCTGTTTTCTCTTTCTTTTTTAAATGGAGGTGATAATTTGGTTGTCAGGAACTGATCCAGGGTATAAACAGTACAGTGCCCATGCCTGATCAGTCACGCTGAAGGCCACCCTGGCCCGGGGACCACTGCCAACGCAACTATCCATTTTACACAGCAGCCGTGCAAGATTTGTGGACTCTTACTATCACTGTAGAAGTGTGGTGGTGTGTGTGTGTTTGAAGTAAAACCATGAAATATGGGTGTTTTGAAGACCCGCATGAAGCCAATGTGAGTGTATAAAACACCCACCTGATGTTATGTGCATGTGTGCGTGAATTCACCTCATCAGATAAAAGCATTAGCTACAGTGGTCCGTGGACATTTATATGGTTTGGTAACAAGGTAGCTACAAGCACATAGGGGTGGGAAGTGTGTGTACAGACACACACACGCACTCACACACACAGGCCTCTATCCAGGGTTCAGTGATTTGTTCTTTATTAAAACAAACAGAAGAGTAACTGGGTGTTCAGACATGAAACTGCTGCCTTTTTTTTATGAAGCCCAGGAGTCCCAGACTCCCCAGAGACAACCCACAGCAAAAGAAAGCAGCAACCAGTCCAGATGAATATTATTTTGCTCCAGTATGGGAAGAGCTCTTATAAAGGTCAACTACCCCGTACATCCAACTACCCATCTGGTTTTAAACAGCCTATGTGGCATCGATATGAGTCATAAATGTTAATTATCGTGTCAAAATCAAGTACAAAGTGTAAGAAGGATCATTTTGGTCATAAAGTCAGTCTCGTCCAAAACTGAGTTTTGTAAACGAGTTTGTCACGTTTTATTGGAAGGTTGGGTATGGATTATGATCACTTGCCCAGTGCACACTAACACGAGAGAAGCAGCTGTACTGCGCTCTATCCAATCATAGCAGTCAGAAAATCCAGACAGTGAGACAGACATGTCCATTAACCAGCGCCGGAGAATTGTTTACATAAGACACCACATCACCAATGTTAAGCTGAAATAAGTATTGGCCCTAAGCCCTTTATGGAGTGGCCACTTGCTGATGTGTATGATAGTGTCAATCACTCCAGTCTTCCACTTTTGGCAAAATGAGAATTGAGACGATCAGATCCCAACTGCAACTTGCCAATATTCCAAAACCCATTCGAGAGCATCGTGTGTCCCCAAGTGACCTGTTCCGTAACATTCCCTATGAAACACTGCCAGACAGACACACTCTGGCAGGACATGTTGAGAAAGTTGTAAAAAACTAAATGTCACCGAAGCACACAACTCACCAGTGACTTGATAAGCCGATTGTGGCCTGGCTGCTCAATGAATGTGCCTGCTAGCTATTACTTGCTAGCTTCATTGACAAACTTAGCTAGCTAGCTAGTGATTTCAGGCACTGATAAACAGCGTGTAGCTTGTGCTTCATTTACGATAGTTTGACAGCTTGCAGATGATGACGTTGTAAACATCTTATTGTTCTCAGAAATCAGTCCTGAGCGCACAGCCAGACTTTCCCGACTCGATGGACTGTATGCAGTTCACTGACTAGTTTTTCATGCACATTTCTTAACTTGAGAAATACTGCACCAGACACAAACTATTTTGAGGAAGTGGCTATGTTGTTGCTGGGGTACGATATGCAAACATAACACACCCACATCAAACCACACCTCTAAGACAACTCTCCTTTGGCTTCAATCGTGGCCGCTAGCATTTCTTAATGAGCAATCTTAAAAATTAGGCAAAATCAGGAAGCGCAGTCGCCTTTTAAAGAGACAGAGCCTCGTTACATCTGTCTGTTCCATTTTGGTGGAGAGACTGGAGGCATGAGGTACACACACACATGCATGCATGCGCACAAACACAGACATACACATGCGCACCTACATGGGCTCTGACACAACTGTGTGTGTGTGTGTGTGTGTGTGTGTGTGTGTGAGTGTGTGTGTGTGTGTGTTTTTTAAAAGAAAAATAATGCTTCTGAAAAAGGAGGGATGAAAAAGCAGAGGAACACCTGATGGGATCAATCGTACACTGTATACAGCAGTTTTTCTAGGACATTTTGCTAAAGAAAGAGGAGCAATTGGCAAATCACAAATGCAGACGGTGTTCCACCAACCATCCAAAAGGGTTCTACCTCTATGGGAGGAATACACAGTATTTCACTAAGGTGTCCTGCCTGATCTTTGCCATTATCAGAGAAATACTGTCCTTGCACAGTGTAACGTTTAAAACAATCGGCAGCCGCTCTGATAAAAATCCCCTCTGTACTGAGATCTGTGCAGGAGTAACATAATGCAGGAAACAGATTAACTAACTTGTCTTGATAATGGCCTTTAAGTCACCTTGAATGAATCTAGCTGTCATGTCTAATATTTCAGCATAGGAAACAAACCTCTTGTTCTCTGTTCTACTGTTGTCTGACAGAGTATATTGTGATGGCTACATGAGTGGAGCTGTTGATATGAAAGCATCCTGGCAGTCTGTTCATTGAGTCTTTAATTGTCTGATAACCGTCTTCCTTTCTTGGTAATGCAGCGAGTCTTCCCAAAGTCAACATCGAGAAAACAAGTTTGCTGCGACATGGTTTTGCGACAATGGCAATGACTACAAACGCAGCTGAAAAACATGTCATAAACGGAGGCCTTCTCAAGAACTTCTATGATTCAATTTCAACTGCTTAATCACTGCAGGCCTGGTACTCATAACTCAGCCGAGTCGGCACAGCTGTGACGCTCTTTCATTCTCTCTTTTGTAAGGGAAATAAAGGAGAGAGAGTCGTTGCAAGAGGAGGATGGACAAGTGTACATTGTCATTGAAATATAGTGCTTTAGCTCTGATGCACTGGTGTCAATGGCATGCACTGTCTGTGGCACACTATATATACAGAAGGACATTTAAAAAAGCCTGTAAAGCCTTCCCAGAAAAGTGGACCAACTCCATATTAACGCCCATGATTTTGGAATGAGTTGTTCGACGAGCAGGTGTCCATATACTTTTGGTAATGTAGTATATGTCTACTCGAGATCTGATAGGGCCAACAGGGACCTGCATGCCATTTCTTCAGGTTCAAGAGGAGAAAAAGGCAGAGGAGCGTAGGAGGAGATAGAAGATATGGAGGAAGCAGAGATTATAGTGAAGCAAAAGGAGGGGCAAGAAGAAAGCAGAAGACAGTCTAGGAAGAAGAGGTGGAACAGTAGGAGGAGGAGAAAAAGACAGGGAGGGAGGAGAGATGCTTTAGTCTGATTTATACCAGACCGTAATAAAGTGGGCATCACCCCTCCCTGGCTGTTTAATATGCAAATATGCAGAGCAGCCCTCGCCTGACAGCTCACCATTAATGAAATGGTGGCTGAGAGAGCAGGTAGCCATAGCTCTTCTATATAAAAATACATGATGATGGTGTTACACAGTAATTTTTTAGAGATGGGACAATGTGTCAGAATGGGGCAGATACCCAGAAGTGCACATAGTGATGACTAAACATCTCTAGTAGCTCTAGATCTATGCATCCATGCAACCTACATAGCAGAGGAAATGGATTGGATCAAATGGTGAAAATGTCATGTTTCTACGTAGAAAGAAAAACTCCATGTCATCATGTGAGATTTGTCTTGTGCTTCCTAAACGAGTTTCACACACTCGTTTAGGGCGGAATCCTGACACTTCTGGATATTATAAAATATCCAACTCTGCTTAGCATAATAGATAGGAAACATACTACGTCAGTGTCCCACACCACTGACATGTTTGGCCAGTTTTATACCTCACCATCTGGAAGAGCATCATTTAACCCTTCTAATATGATGAAACAGCCCCATGATGATGCCGGTGTTATTTACACACGTTACTCTTCAATGAGCCAAAAGTCCCATCCACATAGCCAATCCATCTAAGAGACACGATTCCCTTATGATTCATATAAAAAACATTCATCATGCATACATTACAGTGTTTTTAAAGGATGGCGTGCGTGCTGTGTTCACTGTAACCATAAAACTAGATGAAGTCAAAACCCACATTAAAATCATAATCCATCGAGGATCACCTTGTCACTTGATCTGTTTGGGAATAAAGTCAGTATATTAATCACATATGTACTTTTGTCCTAGCGATCGTTTATCTCCACTCCAGATCAATCCCTCAGGTAGCTAGACTACAGATCAGGCAGAGATACATTTACACATTGCAAATCCCCTTATATCAAAGGCTTACATCACACACTACACTTCCCCAGTCCCTCATCATAAAGGCTTCATAGTGAGACCCACAGAGGACCAGAAGGGGGCAGAGAGGGGAAGACAGAGAGCAGGAAGAGGAATCATCCAATGTCCAGCCCCCAGAGGCCTGCTAATACCTACTCTGGCTCCATGTATTTTACATGAACAATCCTCCGAGGGCAGGGAGGATAGGAATCTTCCACTATTTAAATACAGGATTTTGGGACATCAAAGCCCAGTCGATATTGGAAAAACAGAAATAATTAGGGATGTGGAGGTAGACAGAAATATACACATTTCCATAAGATGATAATTAGTCCCAGGGCTAGCTGGGTCAGGATTGTGCGTACATTGCATGTGTGTGTGTGAGGAAGAAATGAGAAAATCATGTCTGAAATATTCCAACCAAGTATTGATTCTCATTCAGTAATCTCAGTCCATTATGGTGAATGGAAGAGACAGAGGTAAATGATACCAAAGGAGATATTCCTCTGCCCAGTCAATCAGTTCACAGTATTGAATAAATATAGTTGAACTGAATGAAGACAAACCTTAATATCCCTACATACAGACACAACGTTACTGTAAAAATACAGTGTGTGGCTGGACACTTTAATTAGGTATCCAGCTCCATAACATCCAGAAGTGATGTTTTATCTTTCATTTTCTGTCATTCTAAATGAGCCTCTGATAATACTTACCATAGCCCCTGTACAGCCCTGTATAACAGATACAGATCATAACACCTATTTTCTGGGTACTGTAAGGTCAACTATGTACGTTGTTCCTTTGATCAACATAACGAGGAGAAAGTCTGGTCACACATGCCTGGTGAATGATTTCACGACTGTGTGCATGACAGGTACAAGATGAAGCGACAAAAACCACAATACCTAAAAGCTTGACTCAAACGGGACCAGTGAACTAAAATCACACTTCTCTCAGTGCAGTCATTTACAGCGTCTTGTTCTATTTCACGTTCTGGAGTGAAAAAGAGAAGGGTTTGTTTTCTCCTGCTGAGAGGCACATTTAAGAGGGGCCAGCTAGTCTGTCTCCTTATCTACGTAATAACCCCTCCACAGACCTGCCAACACGGGTAAACACAGGGTGCTGAGTGTGTGTGCATGCGTATGTGTGTGTGTCTGCGTGCATGCGTGCGAGCATGAACGTCTTTCAGCATCAACTTCAAGTTCCAGGACCAGTAAGTGAAAAGCACACCTGCCAGTGGAAGTGTGGTGTTGGGAGCTGGGTGCTCCAAGCCTCCCCTCCACTTCCCCCCATAAGAACCATCGACTCTGGCTGTGTCTGGCACATCTACTGGCCTCTAAGCTCTTTCCCTGCATTTCCACATCCAATCACTCAACAGCCTTTAAAACAGAGCGCTGCACTCCAATACACAGTCAGAAACACGCTATCAAATCTGATTTATTTACACCCACAAATATCTCTCCCCCAGGACGTATTATCACCTCCATAAAAGCAAAGGGGAAGTTGCCTTGGAGAGAGGGGGAAAGGAAGCTGAATGCGGGTGAACCTTTTGTTTCCGTTTTTCAAGTCTTTTTTTCCGCTCTTCTTCTGGACTTTGTCATGTTTAGGTATTACCAGTAAACCAGCGGATGGCTGACTGGCTGCCTGGCTGTCTGGTTTCCTGCCTGACGACTGTCAGAGTCATCGCCGGGGTGATGGATGAATGGAAAACAGATACAGTGATACTTCCTGCTGCTCACCTGACCCAACCCCCTCCCCTTCATCGCTCATAGCCACGCTGACCTTGTGTGATCCTCACATGCTTGGTTGAGTCGGCGTTGAAGGGAGGCATCACGGCGTGGGCCTGTATTGAGCCGGGAGACATCGATTGATGGACAGGCTAAGTCTGGACCCCTGAAGCTGGAGAAAGAGAAGTGAAGAAAGACAAGGTCCATTGGAGTCAAGTCCATTGCGAGGCATTTGAATTCAGAACATGACTTGAATATTCAATTAAAATTTACTGTGGATTTAAAACTCGGAAGTCCACTTAAATTCCAGACTGAAATGATATTGAAGCCAATACTAGAAGCATAGGAGCATAACGGAAGCACAGTGTCCAAAAGGATCATACTAGGTGAAACCCTGTTTTTCATAACATGATTATCTTATGCAATCCCTATTCCATGTCCAAATGTTCACACCCCACAGATCGTACACACAGGACATATCGGTTGAATGAAACACAAACCACCCATAAACCAAAAACCTTTGAACCCCATAGAGACACAATATCTACCAATCTCACTGCATCTCTAATAAATCTATTGGCATTTCATCATTTTCTACCTAGCATCATGGGAGACAGTGTCCCCTGCTGTCTACAATTATACTCCTCTATCCCACATCTCCTATTGAAGCTCCAAACCAAACTACAAATCTAGATCATCATTCTCGCCTCATAAACATATCATTATCTAAGAGCCATTTTATTTTCATTTCCCAGTGTCTGCCAGTCAGTCAACTCCCCTCTATCAGTGTTGTACAGCAGTGTTGAATGGTGCATGTGTCACCAGTCCAAACATACTGGAGCAATTGGAGAAGTTTGTCTGTAGCAAAAAAGATCAGTGGGCTCTTCTTTTTGGCACTTTCAGCACCAAAACCTATTATGAAAGTGAGAGGAAGCTATT
The DNA here is from genome assembly GCF_045791955.1 of Oncorhynchus clarkii lewisi. Taxonomy (NCBI): domain Eukaryota; kingdom Metazoa; phylum Chordata; class Actinopteri; order Salmoniformes; family Salmonidae; genus Oncorhynchus; species Oncorhynchus clarkii. The sequence continues at coordinate 21,204,445 of NC_092172.1, read as the reverse complement.
AACATCCATCAAACTGTGGAGGAGGAAGAGGAGGAGGAGAAAGAGGAGGACGAGGGAGAATATTCTCTTCTCTCCACAAACTGAGAATGTTAGAAGAGTTGTGTTTGGTCAGGATGCCAAGGCTCTGAGTGCAGCAGCGATCAGGTTCAATGTCTTTACCTCCACTTGTAAGGACACAGTACATGTCCTCAGCTGGCATATACAAGTCCAGTGGAAAGATGGATGAGTGCAATGTGCTTCTCTCTAGAGCGAAGCACTGCATAGTGTGCACCACATTATGGCTGCAATGCAGTCACTCAAATTGAACCCTTCCAGAATTTGCAGTGCACTTATCTAATGCCCACTCGTCAATATTTGACTGTTCACCCATCCTCCCTGTGCCTACACACCCGTTGCTGAGCAGACGCCTGGTGGACCATAGTGACCAGAAGTCCCCACCAGGCCGCTAGGCTTTCTGGCACTTTGTGAGCCATCAAACTGCTGACTGGACGCAGTCTTTGTTGCTACTGGGCGCTATTGGTGCTAGTGACATCCCTTCACACACTGGGACTGTGTGGGATCTGGGTTAGGGCTCAGGCCTATTGTGTTCTCAGAGCCAACAGGGTTAACAGAGCCAAGGCACACGTCCCAGATCACCCTACCACCGCGTCACTCTATTGTCCACAAGTCTGGCTCCTCTGTCCTGGCATTCTCTCCGAATGAGGTAGTATGAGAGAACTAATCAGCCAGTGGTGTCATGGAGGTTAGTGGAGTAGAGGGATGACCCCAGTAGCCAGATGCCAGAGGGTTATATGGTACAGTAGGCGCTAGAGGGCAGAGTAATGGAATGGATCTCCAGTTTTTGTAACATACTGTAGCTGCAGGCCAGAGTTAGCGGCCTGTTGCCTGCTATTTGGAATAGAGGCCAGGAGATTTGAGGAATAGCATCATTCTGAAACCACTGGTGCTCACATGGAGACAGGCACACACACAATCATTTTGGTTACACAAATCTATGACAATATCTTCAATGTCCATCCATTCAGAAGAGTCTATTCTCTGGAGCAACACATAACTGGGCCTCAGAAGAGTAACGATCAGGGGGCTTAGAGAGTAGAGAGAGGCTGCTCTGTGATGTTCGGGGTTAGAATGTAAACCCACGGAGACATGAAACTCACCAGACCCTGCTCTGGCTTCTGTCCTGCTTTGTGACCTCTATGTTATCCAGATAAAATACTCCCTTTTTTCCTCTCATCCTCCTCTTCCTCATCCTGTTCTACCTCACCTTGCTACTTCTCATCCCTGTGTCTTAGTGTGATCTCAGAGGAGAAGTGGCACTATGCTTTTCCAATCAGAAAAAACGATCAGATTAGATCGGTGCAACTAACAATCTGTTTGGTCAATGACGCAGAAAACGGCGACCACAGTCGGACCACCTAATTAGTGGTGGGCAGGAATTTAATATCCAGAGACTGAGCAGCATTACCACTGGTCCAGGTTTCTCCCTCTGATGCAACCCTCAATTCTCCAGGCGCAACAGCACCTACAGTACAGCACTACAGTCGGTCTTCTGAGAGAGAAAAACGAGCCTGTCTTACTCCGGCAGACAGATTTGAGAAGCCACTCCTGACACCAATCTTTTCCACATGGATGGCCTATCAGCGTCCTCTTTTCCTGAACGTGTTATTTCCATAATCCGGCGCTTTCTCCATTGCCTGGGGTTAATAGATGGGCCAGGGTATGTGGGATGGCAGGCCTTTGTAGGCCCTAACGAACGGTCTGCGGTCTGATGAATGGCGTTTGGGCTGCGACCACGTCACTTGTTCCATTAGCAAAGCCTCTCCCCCAACTCGGCTGTATTGAACCAGGGCTTTCAGCTATTAGGCTGATGCATGACACAGTCAATTCCAGTTACGCTTTAATAAGTGAATATTTATCTGAGTCCCCCCATCTCAAAGAAAGAGAGAACGAGGGAAGAAAAAGGAGACAGAAGAGGGGTCTGAATCGTTCTCATCTCCAGATGTGTGTATATAATATATATATATATATATGTGTGTCTGTGTTCTACGTCCCTGGTTAATCTCCTTTGTCAGCGAGCTTCTGCGAGGTTGGGTTTAGTGTGATTTATCTGCAGTAGTCTATCCCAGCAGGCAGTGTGGTATTAACAATCACACCTCAAACATACAGAGCAGTACTACTGGAACCATCTACCACACACCCCTGTGCCTGGAAGAAGTGATGCAGGGATTGCAGGGTTTAGCTCCAACCAGACACTCTCACTAATTACATTAAAACTAAGCTAATTAATCAACATCAGTAATTAGCTAAATTCCACCTACAGTATATCTCCCAGGTCTACAACAAAGTCTGTAGACTAAAAGTGTGGAACACATAGGGTTTCCTACTGCACCTGTAAGGATGTGGAGTCACATCACTGTGTATACCAATAACATATTCCCTCGGCCCAGTCCCATATGGAAAGTTATTTCTTCTTCTCTCTGTAATGCAGACTGATAGAACATTACATGCAGTGCTAATGAACAGGACTCATAGTCGTTAGGAGGAGGATTGTAGGTTAGAGAGAGCGAGAGAGAGATCCTGCTGCCTGGTCTGTATAGAGAAGTTGATCTCTGTGACCAAGTGTTGCTGAGTGCCACTCTGACAGGCTATTAGTCATAAGGCTTAACGACTCACCTCCTATCGCTATGGTAATCCATACTCCAGGATCGGGCCCTCCGGCTAGGTTAGGGGCCACTCACACACTTCAACATAATACACTCACACACAAACATTAACACACGCATGCATGCTACACATATACACAAGCAAGCACGCACGTACGCACGCACATGCTCACAAACACACATACAAGCAAGTAAACACACATGCTAAGATAAATAAATGCATCACTCCTGGTGAGATTCAAGGTTGACAGTAAAAAAACAAGTGACTGTTTCAATCAATACATCAACCAATCACTAGAATTTAGTGTGTGACAGAGAACAAACAGTACAATAACCAAGTCCCTCTCACCTGTCCCTGACACGTCCCACTCTGCACCTGTCATCACTGAGTGACATCTGTACAAGCTAAAACTCATTTTCCTAAAGTGCTTTTCTAAGGCCTCTGACCCTTGAACCATTGATTGAATGAAAGTGTAAAAGTGTGTCAGTGTGAGTGCATGTGTGTTTTGGATCTCATCTGTCCTTGTCCTGTTTCTCTAGTCTCTTGAAGTTGACCATGTCATGAAAACAAAACAGACACTTCAACACACCGGGCAGTACACCAAGTGGGTGTAACGCTCGTTGTCGGTGGAAGGAAGAGTGGACCAAAGTGCAGCATGTATAGTGTTCATGATATTTATAAGAAACACTAAAACAAAAACGAACAGTTTCGTCAGGCACAGACACTAAACAGAAAATAACACCCCACAAAGCCCAAAAGGAAAATGACAACTTATATATGATCCCCAATCAGAGACAACGATAAACAGCTGCCTCTGACTGGGAACCACACGCTGCAAAAAACAAAGAAATAGAAAACATAGACTTTCCCTCCCGAGTCACACCCTGACCTAACCAAACATAGAAAATAATAAGGCTCTCTAAGGTCAGGGCGTGACAGTGGGACAAGCTGTCCTGTGTTCTGGTCAAACTTCCAGGCCAAGACAGGGCCATCCTAAGCATGGGACAAGATAATCCTACTATAGGAAAACCTTGGCCAATAACTGTGCTATATTAGTTGCAGTTTGTGTAAAGCTTTTTTAATTGGAAGATACTGTAGCTTCTTTAACCAGCCATAAGAGTCAGAGGTCAATAACACCCAGTAGTCAAACGTATATTAATCACTGTGATACAATTAGATGCTGATTTTGTGCATTTTTGACTGGTGCTGGCACCTCACTGAACGAATGCCACATGAATTGCTCCGCTAAAGTGTATTTGGGAACACAACTGTAAATAACCTGCTTGCCAAAATAAACTCCCACTGTATGCATGTGTGTATTGGTTGATGTGCATTCCATAGGGTGTGGCCTATAATGGCTTTCAAAAACATGACAAGCAGCTATACATAATGTGTACATAGCTATACATAATATCATGAAATACATGTTGGTGCCACTGCAGAGATGACCATTGGTGTTCAACCACAAACTAAAACATGTATTTCAGAGGTTACAGACCTGCATCTCATTTCAACAATGCAATGAAAATGGATCAAAATAAATGGGATGAATTAAACAGAGTATCGTTTGTCCTTTGATATGGAATCCTGGTTGCTGCATTTCAGAAGTGCCCAAGTCAAAGTAATTCAGTTAAGTCAAGTATTCATTTAAAAGACAGAACAGTGAGTGTTGGGTACAGCGGGATTAGCGTGTCATGGAATACATTGTGAGAGTTGCTAAGAAACAGAGAACCAATCGTCTCCCCATTCATTGAGCCACAGGGGACTAGTTTGGAGTTAATTGCTGCAAATCCAATTTTTTAATTAAAATGAACATCATGACGATCTGACTTGATTGTGTTTTTTCTCTATCTCTCCCCTGTAGGATGACTTGAAAGAGTCCTGTTGTTTTATTTTAATTGGGGCAGTGATGTAATTGGCCTACTCCATGCTGGTCCATTCAATTTAGCCCTGCCGTGTGTGTCACAGGGAGAGAGAGAGAGACAGAGAGATAGAGAGAGAGCGAGAGAGAGAGAGAGGGAGACAGAGAGAGAGAGTGAGAGAGCGAGACAGAGACAGAGAGAGAGAGAGAGAGAGAGAGAGAGAGAGAGAGAGAGAGAGACAGCGAGAGAGAGAGAGAGAGATAGAGAGAGAGACAGAGAGAGAGAGAGAGACAGAGAGAGAGAGAGAGAGAGAGAGAGAGAGAGCGAGACAGAGAGAGAGAGAGAGTGAGAGAGAGTGAGAGAGCGAGACAGAGAGAGAGAGAGCGAGACAGAGAGAGAGAGAGAGAGAGAGAGAGAGAGAGAGAGAGAGAGAGAGAGAGAGAGAGAGAGAGAGAGAGAGCATAAAGCATAACAAGCTCCAGTAACATTCCCAGATAATGGAGTAAATAGATGAGATGCTGAGATGTACAACAAGGTATTGGCCAACAAAAAATGAAACAAGGAATTGAAATTTGGATGGCAGAAAACAACAAAAAATGAAACAAGGAATTGGATGACAGAAAAGAGAGAGGGAGAAAAGCAAATGAAGAAGGAGTGGGTAAATCCGGAGAGGGGGTATTTGTTGATGCTGTAAGGCCTTTCACCCTACTCTCTCTCCGTGTCCCCATGGTCCCGCTTAGGTAACTTTTGGACACCCTCTGAACATGCCGCACCCAAAGATTATTTCTATGCAAATTCATAGATGCGGAGAAAGAGAGGGAGGGAGAGGGGAGGAAGAGGCGAACAAGGGAAAAATGCAAGTGGCAAATGAAATGTAAAACACACTCTGCAAAAAATCGATTCATCATGCGTCGGCTTGGGTGGTGTACCTTGCAGAGGTGGCACATTGATAAATATTCATAGTGTGTGTGTATTTTGCCTCTCCAAATGGCTGTGTTTTTAAACCAGGGGTCAGGGAAGTAGAGGGGGGTATGAGGGAAGGCCATGGGAACAGACTCTGTACGATAGCCCCCCAACAAAAGTGACTTAACCACAGTAGATTTTTCACTATAGCTCTAGACATCTCACCCCACACTTACACAGTGAGAGGGTTGTTGAGAGTGTACGTGTGTGTATGTGTGTGTGTGTGTGTGTGTGTGTGTGTGTGTGTGTGTGTGTGTGTGTGTGTGTGTGTGTGTGTGTGTGTGCGTGCGTGCGTGCGTGCGCTGTGTAAGAGAGAGAGAGAAAGAGAGAAAGAGAGAAAGAGAGAAAGAGAGAGGGAGAGAGAGAAAGAGAGAGAAAGAGAGGGAGAGAGAGAAAGAGAGAGAAAGAGAGGGAGAGAGAGAAAGAGAGAGACAGAGAGGGAGAACAGGCCAGGAGAGAAGTCACTGTAGCTGAGTCCCCTGTAATCCTTCATCACTGAGTCCTTATTTTTGATGCATGTAGGAGTAATCGACATGTGTGTAGGCCTACTGCCATTGATTGTGATCCATCTCCTTTCTGACTGCTATAGAATGCAGTGGGAAGACACTGTTATACAGGAAGATAGGTGTGCCAGATGCCTGTTGGTTTGATTACCCTGAATTAGTGTTATGAAACTGACACAATTAAGAGGCTATAATACCCACTGTATTGAAAAGGTACCTTACCTTTGTGCAAAGCCACACAGTTCTGTGTAACATTTCATTGTTCTGACATGTGAAGTGTGTGTGTCACGCCCTGACCTTAGAGATCCTTATTATTCTCTATGTTTGGTTAGGTCAGGGTGAAATTCTATGTTTTCTGTTTCTTTGTTTTTGGCCGGGTATGGTTCCCAATCAGAGGCAGCTGTCTATCGTTGTCTCTGATTGGGGATCATACTTGGGCAGCCCTTTTTCCCACCATTAGGTTGTGGGATCTTGTTTTCTGTTTAGTGTCTGTGCCTGACAGAACTGTGTGCTTTCGTTTTTTGTCCTTGTTATTTTGTTTCGGTGTCATCAATAAAAAGACGATGTACGCCTACCACCCTGCGCCTTGGTCCACTCTTCATCCTGCCACCAACGAGAGCCGTAACAGTGTGTGTGTGTTAACTCTGTTAGTTAGTATGTATCCCAGTATTCCAACAGGCCTAAACCAAAGCCCAGTGTTTCTAGCCATAGACAATATTCAGTGTGTGTCCGTGGATTCGTTTTTTTCCTGAGCTGGTTGCTAGTGGTGGGCTATTTTATTTCTCCTCTTGCAAATGGGCTGAAGAACAACAGAGAGGGGGAACCCCATGGGAGAGCATTGTAAACATGCAGCTATGATGCACAGAGCAAGTTCCCACTCCTTCTGCCTGTGCAATACAAAATCTGCTCCTTTCATCTGAGACAAACAAGTGGATAAAGCAACGCCTACACTCACACACACCTCTTTAATTAACAGATTCATTTACCATGTTTAATCTGTGTGCAAACTCCACATACAACAAACAAACACAAGCAAAGCAGGATTTTCCCTGTTGTTTTGTTTGTACTGCTTCAACATTTAGTAGTGCACTGAAATCCGAGGGAAATTGGTCTGGAAAACAATGTTCTGGCTATGCCTCCGACAATCCACAGAAGATATTTCTGGCTTAATGATCTAGGTTACTTATGATAAATTAATGTTATTAAAAGCGATCTGGGTTATTTGCAGCCCTGTGAAAATAGCCCCAAAAAACTTCTTAGATATTCAGATTACACTACTTATGCCCCATCATCAAATGTTAACTGCTGTTTCACCGTCCCAAATCCTTCAAAACTGTTCTTATGAGACAAGGAGAATGTATGTATGTATGTACCCCCCATGGCGGGGTTCAAGCCCTATTGCACTTCAGCACCACAATCAGGACAATTTTGACTCATTGTCCTTGGATGAGCTACCAGACAAAAATAACCCTAGGCTCCCCTGGCCCTATTGGCTAAATAATGTGCCGGAATACGAGACCCCAGTACAGTGACTGTGACACCGCAATTACAGAATGAATACAACAGATTGGGTAACACGTTCCTTCCCAAAAGTACGTTTTAACATTTTAGGAACAGATAGTGGGTGTTTCAGTATCAGTGTATCACCTCTCCATTACCTGTGTGTTCCTGCAGAGTCTGGTCACCTGAGCTCTCTCCATTTATTATCAAAGTACACAGCACATTCAAACCTG
>NC_092172.1:21129220-21191720 GCF_045791955.1 Oncorhynchus clarkii lewisi | reverse complement strand
TTGACTAGTAAGCACCGAGCTCCACCACAATCCTTAACGTGACTAGTAAGCACCGAGCTCCACCACAATCCTTAACGTGACTAGTAAGCACCGAGCTCCACCACAATCCTTAACTTGACTAGTAAGCACCGAGCTCCACCACAATCCTTAACTTGACTAGTAAGCACCGAGCTCCACCACAATCCTTAACGTGAATAGTAAGCACCGAGCTCCACCACAATCCTTAATGTGACTAGTAAGCACCGAGCTCCACCACAATCCTTAACTTGACTAGTAAGCACCGAGCTCCACCACAATCCTTAACGTGACTAGTAAGCACCGAGCTCCACCACAATCCTTAACTTGACTAGTAAGCACCGAGCTCCACCACAATCCTTAACGTGACTAGTAAGCACCGAGCTCCACCACAATCCTTAACTTGACTAGTAAGCACCGAGCTCCACCACAATCCTTAACGTGACTAGTAAGCACCGAGCTCCACCACAATCCTTAACGTGACTAGTAAGCACCGAGCTCCACCACAATCCTTAACGTGACTAGTAAGCACCGAGCTCCACCACAATCCTTAACTTGACTAGTAAGCACCGAGCTCCACCACAATCCTTAACTTGACTAGTAAGCACCGAGCTCCACCACAATCCTTAACGTGAATAGTAAGCACCGAGCTCCACCACAATCCTTAATGTGACTAGTAAGCACCGAGCTCCACCACAATCCTTAACTTGACTAGTAAGCACCGAGCTCCACCACAATCCTTAACGTGACTAGTAAGCACCGAGCTCCACCACAATCCTTAACTTGACTAGTAAGCACCGAGCTCCACCACAATCCTTAACGTGACTAGTAAGCACCGAGCTCCACCACAATCCTTAACTTGACTAGTAAGCACCGAGCTCCACCACAATCCTTAACGTGACTAGTAAGCACCGAGCTCCACCACAATCCTTAACTTGACTAGTAAGCACCGAGCTCCACCACAATCCTTAACGTGACTAGTAAGCACCGAGCTCCACCACAATCCTTAACTTGACTAATAGGCACAGACATGGCTTTTCTGGCAGAACTTACGTTGCTTTGACACCTGAAAGTTGTCTACTGATGGTCAGCAGGGTTTGGTTAAGGTTTAAAGTCTGTGTGGTTGTGAGTTGTTGTGAGTGTGAGCTCTTCTTGACAAGACCGCCAGTGGTCAGACACATTAGCCTTCAGTATCAGAACCGTGAAAGTCTCCTGAAAATAGCTTGCACAAGTCACAGCGACCAAACCTCAGACTAGGAGATCTATTAAGGACGGGTCAACAGGCGCTCTACAGTTACTAAAGCCTGGCATTGTGGTTTGAATGATCCAGCACTGCGGAAACGTACAATTCACTCACTGCTGTAATTCTATCTCACAGCCTGAGTGAGAGATTGAGTGAATGTGTGAAAGGGGGAGAGGAGAGAACACTTACACGTCGTCCCTGTAATAAATGAGCTGATGATAAGGGTAGTGGGCCTTTTGAATGAATGACTGTAGTCCATTTAGCCAATGTGAATATGAGAATGACACTAGAAATGACTCATTCAAGTTGTGGTGGACATCGATAACATTTCTGTGCATTACCTTTTAAAATAATACATGTCCAGGGAAAAATACTTTCTTTTTTAGACGAATAACCACAAAACTAGAACGACAAAAAAGTTGAATAGCAGACTTGGACTTTTGAAAATCCTCTAGGAACTTAATAATCTGTTCCACACTGCATTATTCCATTTTGGCTGAGTGGATCCACTGCACTTGTCACACCTAGTGTGTGTGAATTACCGTAGCTATGTAAAGTGTACCCTCATATTAATCTTTCGACTTTGATTGTGGATTTGCCGGGTCTGCTCGCTCTCATTTGCAAGTAAAAATATGAGATTGAAAATGAGATACATTTATCAAAGGCCACTCATACAGTGTCACATTAAAACACTATCACCACAAATAAAGCAACATGCGTGCGTCTGTGTGTGTGACCTCACACACCAATGCAATACATTCCTTTTATGGCTGTGGTTTAGTGACCTATACAATACACAGTTCATCACTGTATATCAGAATTCATAGCTGTAGATTATCTCAATTTCCATCAAATTTTGTACATAATAATCATCCTCCGGCAAAAGTTGACCATTATCCTTTCATAACTTGTCTGATAACTCACTCCATCACTACTTAGGAAAATAAAATAAAAAAGAGAATAAATATCAAAGCATAAACATCTCGTCCGTCTCTGACGATGACCGTAGTGTTTGGAGATGTAAAACCCTCCTAATGAGAGATTTGTTTTCTCCTCTAGCCAGGCAAAGCCCCAGAGTGCCCGTAAACAGGCCTGTATTAGTCTCGGCATGGAGCACGCAGCGGAGCTGAGCGGGCTGCTGCCCCCCTCATGCCTAATTCATGGAGGGGAGTCAGAGAGAGAGAGGCAGAGGAGGTAGAGGCGGGAGCCGCTTACACTGCCAGGCCAGAGCGGACTAGTGGTCTGAGCCGCGCTCCGCTTTCATATTCTAATCAGCCAGCGCAGAGCAGGAAATCTTTGCTCTACAGCCCCACCGTGTTAACACTGTCACAAACATAACTCACAGAGAAAGAGAGAGGGAGAGAGAGTGGTAGCGATAGAGAGAGAGAGAGAGAGAGTGGTAGCGATAGAGAGAGAGAGAGAGAGAGTGGTAGCGATAGAGAGAGAGAGAGAGAGCGAGAGGAAATCAAAAAGTAAAGTATAAGCGAAGTAGCAAGGCCTTTTGATTATGATAAAAGTTTGCTGACGACAGCAATAAAACAAGCAACAGCCGTGAAGAGGAAAGGCGGATATGGAAATCATGGAGGTTACTTTACTCTGTTTTCTCTCATATACCGGAGCGCTACTTTATGAAGCCCCCCGTACATAAGGTGCATTACACTAGAGACCATGGTGAACCGTTAAAAGGAGAGGAGTCAGATCAGTTTAGATGCTGAATTAACCTGGAGGTGAATCAGAATCATTCCTGAACACGTTCTGAGACATACCTGTATTTGCTTGAATTACTGTGGTCTGAGAGAGAGACTGTACTATAGGTGTAGGATCTTAATTTGATCACTTCTTTTTTGCAGAGAACTTTCCTGTACCGCATTAAATGCAGATGAGCTTTGTGATTTACATAAATTCACTGAAAACCCACAATAACAGTACGCCATTTTTCATGTAGCATACTTTTGTCCTGCTAATAGCCTAACCACCAATCAAGCAACATTATGGACAAAACATTAAAATCCTGTTGTGGCAGGACTATTTTGAATGAAGACACTCAGGGTTTCACTAGAGAACCGATAAGGTATCTGGGGAAGATAGAGTTGTTGTCACATGGACATGGTTTGGTGTTGATATTGTGTGTGAGCATCACAGATTGTCTGATTGGAATTTGTTGTCTTGGTATTTGTTATCATACCCGTTTGTGTCCAATATTTTCAGATATTTGTTATTTACTAAATGTCTAATTGCCAAAGACAAATCTTGGTAAAGGGGTATTTCAAGGTTTTGTCAAAAATTTTGTCAAACATGTTATACATTGGGAGTGTCCTCAAGTTGCGTCCATTTATTTCACAAATCCATAAATTGTCTGCAATCTTGATTCACAGAAATTCTGTCAAATGATAGGTTGAAAGGAGAACTCCTTAGCCAACTGTACACTAATCCGGATGCTTATAAGAAATCGTGCCATGCCCTCCGACGAATCAACAAACAGGCAAGGGGTCAGTCAATATAGGACTAAGACTGAATTCTACTACACCAGCTCTGACGCTCATCGGCTGCGGCAGGGCTTGCATACTATTACGGATTACAAAGGGAAGCCCAGCCGCAAGCTGCCCAGTGACACGAGCCTACTAGACGAGCTAAATCACTTATATGCACACTTCGAGGCAAGCAACACTGATGCATACATGAAAGCAAGAGTTGTTCCGGATGACTGTGTTAAAGGTCTTACTCACATCAGCTACGGAGAGTGTGATCACACAGTCGTCCGGAACAGCTCTTACTCACATCAGCTACGGAGAGTGTGATCACACAGTCGTCCGGAACAGCTCTTGCTCTCATGTATGCTTCAGTGTTGCTTGCCTCGAAGCGTGCATATATAAGTGATTTAGCTCGTCTAGTAGGCTCGTGTCACTGGGCAGCTCCCATGTATTTTATTTGATATATTTCAAGCAGACCACCATAGTCCCTGTGCCCAAGAACGCCAAGGTAACCTGCCTGAATGACTACCGACCTGTAGCACTCACGTCTATAGCCATGAAGTGCTTAGAAAGGCTGGTCATGGCTCACATCAACACCATCATCCCAGAAACCCTAAGCCCACTCTAATTTGCATACCGCCCCAACAGGTTCACAGATGACACATTCTCTATTGCACTCCACACTGCCCTTTCTCACCTGGACAAAAGGAAAACCTATCTGAGAATGCTGTTCATTGACTACAGCTCAGCGTTCAAAACCATAGTGCCCTCAAAGCTCATCACTAAGCTAATGACCCTGGAACTAAACAATGACCCTGGAACTGGACTTCCTTACAGGCCACACCCAGGTGGTAAGGGAAGGAAACAACACATCTGCCACGTGATCCTCAGGGGTGCATGCTCAGTCCCCTCCTGTACTTACTGATCACCCAGGACTGCGAGGCCAATCATGACTCCAACACCATCATTAAGTTTGCCGACGGTACAACGATGGTAAGCCTGATCACAGACAACAATGAGACAGTCTATAGGGAAGTCAGAGACCTGGCAGTGTGGTGCCAGGACAACAACCTCACCTTCAACGTGATCAAGACAAGGACCAGATTGTGGACTACAGGTAAAGGAGGCCGAGCATGCCCCCATTCACATCGACAAGGCAGTAGTGGAGTGGGTCGAGAGCATCAAGTTCCTTGGTGTCCACATCACCAACAAATCATGGTCCAAACACACAAAGACAGTCGTGAAATGGGCACGACAATGCTTATTCCCTCTCAGGAAACAAACCGCAAGGCACTACAGAGGGTAGTGCGTACGGCCCAGTACATCACTGGGGCCAAGCTTCCTTCCATCCAGGGCCTTTATACCCGATGGTGTCAGAGGAAGGCCCTAAAAATGGTCAAAGACCCCAGCCACCCTAGTCATAGACTGTTCTCTCTGCTACAGCATTGCAAGCAGTACCAGAGCGCCAATTCTAGGTCCAAAAAGCTCCTTAACAGCTTCTCACCCCAAGCCATAAGACTGTTGATCAAATGTCTACCTGGACTATTTGCATTTCCCCCCTTTTTTATGCTGCTGATACTCCCGGACCATCACATTGCCTCCACCAGATGGCATCAAGCACTCCAGCATCTTTTCATTTTTTCTGCGTCTCACGAATGTTCCTCTTTGTGATCCGAACACCTCAAACTTAGATTTGTCTGTCAATAACACTTTTTTCCAATCTTCCTCTGTCCAGTGTCTGTGTTCTTTTACAACATTAACAATGTCTACACTGTATTTCTGATCAATTTGATGTCATTTGAATGGACAAAAAATGTGCTTTTCTTTCAAAAACAAGGACATTTCTAAGTGACCCCAAACCTTCGAACGGGAGTGCCATATGACCTCAATTACCTCGACTAACCCGTACCCCTGCACATTGACTCGGTACGAGTACCCCTGCACATTGACTCGGTACGAGTACCCCCTGCACATTGACTCTGTACGAGTACCCCTGCACATTGACTCGGTACGAGTACCCCATGCATATTGTCTCGGTACGAGTAACCCTGCACATTGACTCGGTACGAGTACCCCATGTATATTGTCTCGGTACGAGTACCCCATGTATATTGTCTCGGTACGAGTACCCCATGTATATTGTCTCGTTATTGTTATTTTATTATGTAACTTTTTTTTACTTAAGTGTATTTAGCAAATATTTTCCCACTCTGCACTGTTCATTAAGGGCTTGTAAGTAAGCATTTCACAGTAAGGTCTACCTGTTCGGAGCATGTGACAAATAATATTTTATTTTATTTGTTGTCTTGTTATCCATCCTTAAATTCAGATATTCATTTCATGTCATCTAATTAGCTTTGGTAATTTGCTGGCGAGGCTGCTAAAACACAAATTAAAATTTGATTCCTGATTTTTGTTGCTATGAGACCTGACCATATTCCCTCGAGATTGGCCCCAACTTGCGGGATCACATTCAAAGGTGAAAGCTATTTTGAATCTGTAGTTTAGTAAATTACCAATGCTAAATAGATGAAATGAAATGCATATATTTATTCAAGAATGTAGAACAAGACATGTACAGCTTGCTTTCCTATTCCTTCTGGGAATCAAGACTGCAGAGGTTTTTATAGATTTTTAGGTCACTCCTAAGGTATAAAAAACATTTCACAAAATAAGATTCCATTCTTTGGTTTGTGTTGAGAACAATTTAGAGAGGATTTGAGGACATTCATCTTATTAATTAATAAAAGATGGACCTGGATCATACACCTCTTATCTACTATCATCCAGACATCACAGTTCTATCAACACTCTGTCCTGTTATGCATAGAGATGATCCCTTAGTCAAGCACAGCAACACCATTAGAACTAATGTGAGCTATTCAAATTAAAATACCTTAGAAACAGAGAGAGGGGATGGAAAAAGGAGAACCATCAAATAAGCTATATTCTAGAGATCACGCCAGAAAGCTGCATTTAAAAAATCAATACCAAAGATTTCAGTAAAACTCTCATGTATCATTGAAAAGTAGCCGTGATTTTATTACCTTTTTACTGTAAGGAAGAACTTTGATACAGGTTCACTTTTGATTTTGTGATGATCGGTCATTATTATGGCTGATACAATTTCTTAGACTTCTGAATCCATAACAAAGGAATCAGACGCTGTTTCAGCACTCTGCCGAGTTAAGGAGGAAAACAGAGACATATCAAAGTTTGAATCGGCTATTATGACTACTGTCTACCATGACTATGGCTAATTTAAGGAGCATGTAAGGGTTTTTGGAACAATGGGTCATAATATTTAATATTATTTTTAATATCCTTCCCATACTCTCTTTACTGTGTGTTGATTCTGGGAACAACCAAAATGATCCATCTCCTCCCACATGTCAGAGTAATGGAGACAGACAGTAATGGTGGCAGTAAACTTCTGGCTGACTCCTTCGAGAGGAGAGAGAAAGAGTTGTGGGAGAGAGGGGAAGAGTGGTGGGAGAGAGGGGAAGAGTGGCGAGAGAGAGGGAGAGAGTGAAGGGAGAGAGGGGAAGAGTGGTGGGAGAGAGGGTGAGAGTGGTGGGAGAGAGGGGAAGAGTGGTGGGAGAGAGGGGAAGAGTGGCGAGAAAGAGGGAGAGAGTGGTGGGAGAGAGGGGAAGAGTGGTGAGAGAGAGGGTTAGAGTGGTGGGAGAGAGGGGAAGAGTGGTGGGAGAGAGGGGAAGAGTGGTGAGAGAGAGGAAGAGAGTGGTAGGAGAGAGGGAGAGAGTGGTGGGAGAGAGGGGAAGAGTGGCGAGAGAGAGGAAGAGAGTGGTAGGAGAGAGGGAGAGAGTGGTGGGAGAGAGGGGAAGAGTGGTGGGAGAGAGGGTGAGAGTGGTGTGAGAGAGGGGAAGAGTGGTGGGAGAGAGGGGAAGAGTGGTGAGAGAGAGGAAGAGAGTGGTAGGAAAGAGGGAGAGAGTGGTGGGAGAGAGGGGAAGAGTGGCGAGAGAGAGGAAGAGAGTGGTAGGAGAGAGGGGAAGAGTGGTGAGAGAGAGTGTTGGGAGAGAGGGGAAGAGTGGCGAGAGAGAGAGGGAGAGTCGTGAGAGAGAGGGAGAGAGTGGTGGGAGAGAGGGAGAGAGTGGTGGGAGAGAGGGAGAGAGTGGTGGGAGAGAGGGAGAGAGTGGTGGGAGAGAGGGGAAGAGTGGTGGGAGAGAGGGGAAGAGTGGCGAGAGAGAGTGGTGGAAGAGAGGGGAAGAGTGGTTGGAGAGAGGGGAAGAGTGGTGAGAGAGAGTGTGGTGGGAGAGAGGGGAAGAGTGGCGAGAGAGATGGAGAGAGTGGTGGGAGAGAGGGGAAGAGTGGCGAGAGAGAGGGAGAGAGTGGTGGGAGAGAGGGGAAGAGTGGCGAGAGAGAGGGAGAGAGTGGTGGGAGAGAGGGGAAGAGTGGTGAGAGAGAGGAAAATGAGTGGTAGGAGAAAGGGAGAGAGTGGTGGGAGAGAGGGGAAGAGTGGCGAGAGAGGAAGAGAGTGGTGGGAGAGAGGGGAAGAGTGGTGAGAGAGAGGAAGGGAGTGGTGGGAGAGAGGGGAAGAGTGGAGAGATTGTGGGGATATGATTCACAGTGAGTACTACAACAGGACAAGGGAGTGTTATTGATGGAGCTGTGTAGATCTCTGTCGTCCCTCAGGCCTCCAGTTCAAACTGAAGAAGTGTTAACTGGAATGGCATTCAGTGTAATACAAACACACCTATACACAGGCCTCAAGCATGTGCATGCAAACACACTCGCACTCAAACATGCACATACACACCCATGCACACACACACACAGAGACTGTAATACACACAAACAGACACATACCATTTCCATATTTACTGCTGGGTGAGGAAGGAGAAAGGAGAGGAACAAAACTCATAAATAAATGACAATGCACAGCTTCCCCTGAAAATAGAAGTCTCATTTTGTGTTTGTATTATATTCAGCCAGTAAAATGTAATCTCCCTTTTAATACCCTCCATTGTATAAACAGGAGAGCGGTTGCTGAAAAATAAACATTAAGAATGCAACCTTACGAAAATCGATTTGGGATTGAAAAATATTATCTCTGCTTGGTTGTTTATTAATGCAACATCAGGCATAGAAACACTATCTACAGAAAAATCTACAGAAAACCGGGTGTTTTATTATTCTTTTTTTATGGGGAAAGGCTGCAGGACGGGGTGTAGCAACATGCAAAGTTACTGGAGATAAATGCCAAAAAGTGTTCATGTTTGCAGCATTGTTTAGAATAAGATTAGAATCTAAATGTATCTGAATAGAAATTGGTTATCACCACTACATATGTACGCTGTGGGTATTTTTGCAAATATAGAAAATGCAACTGCATTTCCTTCCTCTGAAACCTCTGGAACCTCCTGTTGTTGTAAAGTAAATTAACCACCCAAAGCAGCAGGCCTCCACAACATCAAACACACATTCTTTATGGCTGCATATAAGTGACATAGATTGACTGCCATAGGATCGTTCATACTGGTGGGAAACACTCTAGGGGATACGAATAAGCCTCTCAAAAACATATCATCAAAAATAAAAATACATAGTTAACAGCAGGAAGCAGACTTGCTTTTTTCTTAAAATCGAAAATTTTCTTAAAATGGTGTTACAAACAATTACTGTGGTTTTAACTGTACCAAATTAGAAATCATGTCCTTTTTAAAGCACTGAAGCAATAGGAATAGATTGTCACACAGAATATTTACTGTACAGTATGTATTGTGAGACCAGAGGTATTGAGTAAAGATGACTAATGCGATTTGTTTTGTTGGGAGGGAACTGATAAATTGTACCTCTGTGGACCATTTGGCTGTTGGGCTGTGTGGCTGGATCCAAGCCGCCCGCTGTATTATATCATACTGTAAATGGCTGAGCCACAGAAAGCAAACGATTCTGCCGGCAGACCAGACTAATCACTTGGGTTGGTAAGCCAATCCTCCACGGACACGCACCGCAAGTATGAAAGTGTGTCTGTAGCCTCGATTATTTATTCATTTTGTTTGATTCAGGGGCAATGTTCCCCTGTTGGATTATCGAGTCGACTCCCTATCTGGTGAGAACATTGGCACCCTGCCCTCTGTTTAAGATATCAAAGATTTGCGGCATCTCGTTGCCTGGCGTTGGCTCGCCTTTAGGGAGTTTCACTAAACATGAAATGGATCAAGCCACAGCGATTTTGAGAGAGAGGGAGGGAGGCGGAAAGAAAGAGCGAGGGGATGGAGGGAGGGAGAGAAAAATGAAAAGATGTAATGGGTTCTTATGTTTCAGAGGAAGAAGTGCTGTCGCTGCCTCCAGAAGCTAGCTCCTTCCCTCTGCTATGAGAGCCTGGTGGTCTCAGGAGAACCAGGCTGTGGGGAAGGAGGCTAGAAGTTATCACCGGAGAGGACGGTGTCTGTGTGTTTCTGTAATCTGTTGACATTAGTTACGGCAGATTAATACATTTCCTCGCTTTAGTTTTGTTTCACTGTTATGATGTGAAACATAAACAGACACTACAGTACAAAAACAAGTCTGATTTATAAACCAACAACCAGGATCTTTTTCCTTCCAGGAACCAACTCAGTCTACTAAATTTGTTTGTAACTTATTGTTTTACTTATTTTGTACATAATGTTGCCGTCTCTTATGACCGAAAATAACTTCTAGACATCAGGACTGCGCTTACTCACCACGGACTAGCAGAATGCTTTTTTTTTCCTTTCACGACTCTGACGAGCCTGACACGAAGCATATACTGCTTCCTCGGGAAAAGGCCCCGATCCCTGTGATCTGCGTGAAGAGGAAGCAGAGAAAGAGGGGCCAAAGGTCAGACTGTCTTCTGAGAATTCGTAGGCAATCAAATAAACGCCCACTTCCCTCCATTCTGCTAGCAAACGTGGAATTTTAGGAGAATAAAATCTACGAGTTATGCGGAAGATTAAACTACCAACGGGACATTAAAAACTGTCAAATCTTATGCTTCACGGAGTCGTGGCTGAACGACGACAATGGTTAAACGATGTACCGGCAGGATAGAACAGCGGCGTCAGGTAAGACAAGGGGCAGCGGTCTATGTATTTCTGCAAACAACAGCTGGTGCACGATACCTAAGGAAGTCTCAAGCTATTGCTCGCCTGAGGTAGAGTATCTCATGATAAGCTGTAGACCACACTACATACCGAGAGAGTTTTCATCTGTCTTCCTTGTAGCTGTTTACATACCACCACAGCCAGAGGCTGGCACTAAGACACCATGAGCAAACAAGAAAACGCTCACCCAGAGGCGGCGCTCCTAGTAGCCGGGGACTTTAATGCAAAGAAACATAAATCTGTTTTACCAAATTTCTATCAGCATGCTAAATGTGCAACCAGAGGAAAAATAACTCTGGATCACCTATACTCCACACACAGAGATGCATACAAAGCTCTCCCTAACTGTCCATTTGGCAAATCTGACCATAATTCTATCCTCCCGATTCCTGCTTACAAGCAAAAATTAAAGCAGGAAGCACCAGTGACTAGATCAATAAAAAAGTGGTCAGAGGAAGCAGATGCTAAGCTACAGGACTGTTTTGCTAGCACAGACTGGAATATGTTACGGGATTCCTCCAATGGCATTGAGGAGAAAACCACATCAGTCCTTGGCTTCATCAATAAGTGCATCGATGACATCGTCCCCACAGCGACTTTACGTACCCCAACCAGAAGCCACGATTACAGGCAGCATCCTCACTGAGCTAAAGGCTAGAGCTGCCGCTTTCAAGGATTGGGACTCTAACCCGGAAGCTTATAAGAAATTCCGCTATGCCCTTCAACGAACCATCAAACAGCCAAAGCTTCAACACAGGACTAAGATCGAATCATACGACAGCGGCTCTGACGCTTGTCGGATGTGGCAGGGCTTGCAAACCATTACAGACTACAAAGGGGAGCACAGCCAAGAACTGCCCAGTGACACAAGCCTACCAGATGAGCTAAACTACTTCTATGCTCATTTAGAGGCAAATAACACTGAAACTTGCATGAGAGCACCAGCTGTTCCGGAAGACTGTGTGATCATGCTCTCTGCAGCCGATGTGAGTAAGACCTTTAAAGAGGTCAACATTCACAAGGCTGCAGGGCAAGACGGATAACCATGACGTGTACTGTGATCATGCGCTGACCAACTGGCACGTGTCTTCACTGACATTTCCAACCTCTCCCTGTCTGAGTATGTAATACCAACATGTTTTAAGTAGAGCACCATAGTGCTTGTGCCCAAGAACACTAAGGTAACCTGCCTAAATGATTACCGACCCTTAGCACTCACGTCTGTAGCCATGAAGTGCTTTGAAAAGCTGGTCATGGCTCACATCAACACCATCATCCCAGAAACCCTAGACCCACTCCAATTTGCATACCACTCCAACAGATCCACAGATGATGCAATCTCTATTGCACTCCACACTGCCCTTTCCCACCTTGACAAAAGGAACACCTGTGTGAGAATGACCTCAGCTCAGCGTTCAACACCATAGAGCCCTATTGCACTCCACACTGCCCTTTCTCATTTGGACAAATTGAACACCTACATGAGAATACTATTCAATGACTTCAATTCAGTCATAAACACCATAATGCCTTCAAAGCTCATCAATAAGCTAAGGACCCTGGGACTAAACACCTCCCTCTGCAACTGGATCCTGGACTTCCTGACGGGCAGTCCCCAGGTGGTATGGGTAGGTAACAACATGTCTGCCACGCTGATCCACAACACAGCAGCCACTCAGGGGAGCGTGCTCAAGCCCCTGCTGTACTCCCTGTTCACTCATGATTGCACGGCCAGGCACAATCATCAAATTTGACGATAACAGTGGTAGGCCTGATCACCGACAACAACGAGACAGCCTATAGGGATGAGGTCAGAGACCTGGCCGTGTGGTGCCAGGTCAACAACCTCTCTCTCAACGTGATCAAGTCAAAGGAGATGATTGTGGACTACAGGAAAAAGAGGACCAAGCATGCCCCCATTCTCATCGACGGGGCTGCAGTGGAGCAGGTTGAGAGCTTCAAGTTCCTTGGTGTCCACATCACCAACAAACTAACATGGTCCAAGCACACCAAGACAGTCGTGAATAGGGCACGTCAAAACCTATTTCCCCTCAGGAGACTGAAAAGATTTGGCATGGGTCCTCAGATCCTCAAAAGGTTTTACAGCTGCACCATTGAGAGCATTCTGACTGATTGCGTCACTGCCTGGTATGGCAACTGCTCGGCCTTCGACCGCAATGCACTACAGAGGGTTGTGCGAACGGCCCAGTACATCACTTGGGCCAAGCTTCCTGCCACACCAGGACCTCTATACCAGGTGGTGTCAGAGGAAGGCCCTAAAAAACTGTCAAAGACTCCAGCCACCGTAGTCATAGACTGTGCTCTCTGCTACCGCACGGCAAGCGGTACCAGAAGTGCCAAGTCTAGGTCCAAGAGGCTTCTACACAGCTTCTACCCCCAAGCCATAAGACTCTTGAACATCTAGTCAAATGTCTACCCAGACTATTTGCAATCCCCCCCCCCCCATCTGTACACCACTGCTACCTTCTGTTGTCATCTTTACATAGTCACTTTAATAACTCTACCTACATGTACAGTGCCTTGCGAAAGTATTCGGCCCCCTTGAACTTTGCGACCTTTTGCCACATTTCAGGCTTCAAACATAAAGATATAAAACTGTATTTTTTTGTGAAGAATCAACAACAAGTGGGACACAAGCATAAAGTGTAACGACATTTATTGGATATTTCAAACTTTTTTAACAAATCAAAAACTGAAAAATTGGGCGTGCAAAATTATTCAGCCCCCTTAAGTTAATACTTTGTAGCGCCACCTTTTGCTGCGATTACAGCTGTAAGTCGCTTGGGGTATGTCTCTATCAGTTTTGCACATCGAGAGACTGACATTTTTTCCCATTCCTCCTTGCAAAACAGCTCGAGCTCAGTGAGGTTGGATGGAGAG
This sequence comes from Oncorhynchus clarkii lewisi, assembly GCF_045791955.1. NCBI lineage: Eukaryota > Metazoa > Chordata > Actinopteri > Salmoniformes > Salmonidae > Oncorhynchus > Oncorhynchus clarkii. Next base: position 21,178,005 of record NC_092172.1, on the reverse strand, counting down.
CATTTGTGAACAGCAGTTTTCAGTTCTTTCCACAGATTCTCGATTGGATTCAGGTCTGGACTTTGACTTGGCCATTCTAACACCTGGATATGTTTATTTTTGAACCATTCCATTGTAGATGTTGCTTTATGTTTTGGATCATTGTCTTGTTGGAAGACAAATCTCCGTCCCAGTCTCAGGTCTTTTGCAGACTCCATCAGGTTTTCTTCCAGAATGGTCCTGTATTTGGCTCATCCATCTTCCCATCAATTTTAACCATCTTCCCTGTCCCTGCTGAAGAAAAGCAGGCCCAAACCATGATGCAGACACCACCATGTTTGACAGTGGGGATGGTGTGTTCACGGTGATGAGCTGTGTTGCTTTTACGCCAAACATAACATTTTGCATTGTTGCCAAAAAGTTCAATTTTGGTTTCATCTGACCAGAGCACCTTCTTCCACATGTTTGGTGTGTCTCCCAGGTGGCTTGTGGCAAACTTTAAACAACACTTTTTATGGATATCTTTAAGAAATGGCTTTCTTCTTGCCACTCTTCCATAAAGGCCAGATTTGTGCAATATATATACGACTGATTGTTGTCCTATGGACAGAGTCTCCCACCTCAGCTGTAGATCTCTGCAGTTCATCCAGAGTGATCATGGGCCTCTTGGCTGCATCTCTGATCAGTCTTCTCCTTGTATGAGCTGAAAGTTTAGAGGGACGGCCAGGTCTTGGTAGATTTGCAGTGGTCTGATACTCCTTCCATTTCAATATTATCGCTTGCACAGTGCTCCTTGGGATGTTTAAAGCTTGGGAAATCTTTTTGTATCCAAATCCGGCTTTAAACTTCTTCACAACAGTATCTCGGACCTGCCTGGTGTGTTCCTTGTTCTTCATGATGCTCTCTGTGCTTTTGACGGACCTCTGAGACTATCACAGTGCAGGTGCATTTATACGGAGACTTGATTACACACAGGTGGATTGTATTTATCATCATTAGTCATTTAGGTCAACATTGGATCATTCAGAGATCCTCACTGAACTTCTGGAGAGAGTTTGCTGCACTGAAAGTAAAGGGGCTGAATAATTTTGCACGCCCAATTTTTCAGTTTTTGATTTGTTAAAAAACTTTGAAATATCTAATAAATGTCATTCCACTTCATGATTGTGTCCCACTTGTTGTTGATTCTTCACAAAAAAATACAGTTTTATATCTTTATGTTTGAAGCCTGAAATGTGGCAAAAGGTTGCAAAGTTCAAGGGGGCCGAATACTTTCGCAAGGCACTGTATATACTACCTCAACTAACTGGTTCCCCCGCACATTGACTCTGTTTCGGTACCCCCCCTTGCTATTGTTATTTTACTGCTGCTCTTTAATTACTTGTTACTTTTATTTCTTATTCTTATCCATATTATTTTTTTTAACTGCACTGTTGGTTAGGGGCTTGTAAGTAAGCATTTCACTGGTTTTCAAGGTCTACACATGTTGTATTCGGCGCATGTGACAAATAAAATGTGATTTGATTTGATTTTGATGTCATTGTAAAATGACGGGAACAGATTGCATACCACTTGTACTTGTGTTATGCTTAATGAGGCCTATTGGCTGACGGTATTCCTACAATCAGGATATGGGCCAACTTGAGGAAAACCAAGAGTCTAGCAACTATTTTCCGTTCAAACCTTACCTCAATCATGTCACATATTTTGTTAGAAACCAATGATACGCAGCCCCATGTACGGACACCACCTCTCCTACTCTAATCTGAGCAAACACAGCATTCATCATGGCCGCCGACTGTCTGACCCAGTGTGAAGGTGTTCTTATCTCCGAGCTCCTCTGATCAAAACAACCAGATCTGTATCCTCCATCCTCCAAACGGAACCAATCCACAATCACCTCTGCATAATGGCTTGGGATAATCACAGGAGACCCTGGGGCTAATACCACACTGGGTTTCTGATTTCTCCCATAAATCGCCATAAAGCATCCTCAAGCATCCTCCTGACTTCAGATAGATTACCTGTCTGTGCATTAAGCATAACTTAGACCACGTCTGAGACCACAGAAGACGCCAGCACACTGGCTGCTTAAGAGGGAGACGCTACATCTAGCTCCATCCTTGGCCTCTTCAAAACCACAAGGCTATTACGGCTGCCTGTTAAAAGCTTTGAGGGAGCGAGACGTCCACTCCACACAGTCAAAGTCAGAGGGGAAACAGAGGGGAAAGCGAAGCGCCCCGTGCCAAGGTGACTGAACCCATTTGTCTCTCTGTCTCCATCCTGCATTACACTTCTGATGCAACCAGTCCGAGGTCTCTAGAGCTGTTTTCCAACAACTTCATTAACTGCTATGAGATGAAGAACTTTGTACTTTGTTCTCAGCATTGTGGGAGTAGAAGGTGGAGGGTAAACAGCACTATCTTGGTGTAGTACCTGAGAGTCCAAGGTCACATTACACTTGGAACTTTGCTCTCAAAGTTAACTCTTCATCTTGATATCTGTAACTATAATAGAGAAATTAGTATAGCATCCCAATAGCAATGTATTGACTCTAACGTAATGGCAAGGAAGAGGATCAAACCATTGTGAAAGCAATGCTAAGTAATCAGTTGGTATGCCCTGCATTGCCAATGTCCCCTGACTGTGTTTGAGAGAGTTTAGGATACATGAAAGAAGAAGAGTCAGTAGGGAAGATTGGACATTAAGAGAGGAAGGGTACAAATCGAATAAACAGGAGCCACCCCCGGATCAATGGCCTCGATTGGAAATTGATGGATTTCAAATTATAACCAGCCTGCTCATTATTGGCTGAGTAAGCGTCCACTCGCTACTTCCCCCTCTTTCCTGTTCCTATATAGGAGTGCGGTGAGGGATGACTTCTACCCAGTGGGTGCACACACACACGTAAACACAAACAGACCCTGTTCATAGCACTCTCAGAACCAATGGATTGAGAATGGATCAGTGGAGTGTTTGTATGTTTGTGTGTGTGTGTGTGTGTGTGTGTGTGTGTGTGTGTGTGTGTGTGGTAGGTGGCGGGAGGAGGTTGGGGGGGGCGAATGGCGACGTTCCCCCATTTACAGTGGGGAGAATAAGTACTTGATACACTGCTGATTTTGCAGGTTTTCCTACTTACAAAGCATGTAGAGGTCTGTAATTTTTATCATAGGTACACTTCAACTGTGAGAGACGGAATCTAAAACAAAAATCCAGAAACTCACATTGTATGATTTTTAAGTAATTCATTTGCATTTTATTGCATGACATAAGTATTTGATACATCAGAAAAGCAGAACTTAATATTTGGTACAGAAACCTTTGTTTGCAATTACAGAGATCATACGTTTCCTGTAGTCCTTGACAAGGTTTGCACACACTGCAGCAGGGATTTTGGCCCACTCCTCCATACAGACCTTCTCCAGATCCTTCAGGTTTCGGGGCTGTCACTTGGCAATACGGACTTTCAGCTCCTTCCAAAGATTGTCTATTGGGTTCAGGTCTGGAGACTGGCTAGGCCACTCGAGGACCTTGAGATGCTTCGTACGGAGCCACTCCTTAGTTGCCCTGGCTGTGTGTTTCGGGTTGTTGTCATGCTGGAAGACCCAGCCACGACCCATCTTCAATGCTTTTACTGAGGGATGGAGGTTGTTGGCCAAGTTCTCGCGATACATGGCCCCATCCATCCTCCCCTCAATACAGTGCAGTTGTCCTGTCCCCTTTGCAGAAAAGCATCCCAAAGAAGGAAGTTTTGGTTTAGACCAAAAGGCTCTATTTTTGTCTCATCAGACCACATGACCTTCTCCCATTCCTCCTCTGGATCATCCAGATGGTCATTGGCAAACTTCAGACGGGCCTGGGCATGCGCTGGCTTGAGCAGGGGGACCTTGCGTGCGCTGCAGGATTTTAATCCATGACGGCGTAGTGTGTTACTAATGGTTTTCTTTGAGACTGTGGTCCCAGCTCTCTTCAGGTCATTGACCAGGTCCTGCAGTGTAGTTCTGGGCTGATCCCTCACCTTCCTCATGATCATTGATGCCCCACGAGGTGAGATCTTGCATGGAGCCCCAGACCAAGGGTGATTGACCGTCATCTTGAACTTCTTCCATTTTCTAATAATTGCGCCAACAGTTGTTGCCTTCTCACCAAGCTGCTTGTCTATTGTCCTGTAGCCCATCCCAGCCGTGTGCAGGTCTACAATTTTATCCCTGATGTCCTTACACAGCCCCCTGGTCATGGCCATTGTGGAGAGGTTGGAGTCTGTTTGATTGAGTGTGTGGACAGGTGTCTTTTATACAAGTAACGAGTTCAAACAGGTGCAGTTAATACAGATAATGAGTGGAGAACAGGAGGGCTTCTTAAAGAAAAACTAACACGTCTGTGAGAGCCGGAATTCTTACTGGTTGGTAGGTGATCAAATACTTATGTCATGCAATAAAATGCAAATTAATTACTTAAAAATCATACAATGGGATTTTCTGGATTTTTGTTTTAGATTCCGTCTCTCACAGTTGAAGTGTCCCTATGATAAAAATTACAGACCTCTACATGCTTTGTAAGTAGGAAAACCTGCAAAATCAGCAGTGTATCAAATACTTGCTCTCCCCACTGTACTTGAACAATGGCTCAATTAGAGGTCCCTGTTGATGTTATGCGATTTCTTTTCTTATGCTAATCTGTACACTTAACTAAATGCTCCTCGGTAAGGGGCCCGCGCTTTCTCAGGTTACCCCGCCATTTCATTATGTAGTCACGTGTAGCAGCCCAACGCATCGACCGCCGCCGTATATCATGTTCATGGGGAGGGATAAAAGCGCCCCGCTGATGCGTAAGTGGATTTCGGGGATCGTTTTCCTCTCCCCTTGTATTGGTAAAACCTCTGCTAATCAATCTAACATTTCTCCCCATTGACGGCGGCCATGTTGGATTGCTGAGGTGTGTGTGATTTGGAGGAATGTGTTGTGCTCTGGTGAGAGGAGGGGAGGAATCTGATCTGAATATGGAAAAGCTATAGAGAGAGGCTAGTTTTCTGTGTGGAACATTTTCACATACGTCTTGATTCCACATGTGGGTCAACAGGAAGCTCAAAGTAAAACCTGATCAGAATCCATAAGAAACTCTAACAGTAATTAGAATCAAGGGGTTGGAGGTAGCACCACACCGCTCTGCATTACACCGAACTGATTTAAGATTATATGCACATAACTTGATGCAAATAAACAGCCAAGGGGACTTTAATCGTGTTATTCAATCTGAAAACAGGAGCTGTGAGCTCTGAGTAATGATACACACACTGTCAGTCCCCACTGTTTTACTGTGGGCGTTGACGTTAACAGGTACTCACATATCCTCCTCAGACCCATTTGAACCCCACTTTGCAGATTGAGTCAAATTCCATTCCGAGAGAAAACACTTTCCCCGATGTGATGTGGAAAAACCGACAGAGAGAGAAGTCAATGAGCATATAAACATGCATGCTTAATGTCAGTAGGCGACTCCTATTATCATATGTTATATCATGTGAAAGTTGACCTGAACTATGCACTCAAATGATATGGCAGGTCGTGTCTGTATTTTATGTATGTCTGTGAGGGGGTGGTAGTGGTGACGGAGTGTGTGTGTGTGTGTGTGTGTGTGTGTGTGTGTGTGTGTGTGTGTGTGTGTGTGTGTGTGTGTGTGTGTGTGTGTGTGTGTTTATGGTTGCAGGTGTTTTATCTGAATGCAGAGATGTGTTCCCATTATAAAATAAGAGGCTGGGTGGAACAGGACCTTGATGTAAGTGGGGACCGCTCGCAGTAAATAAAGCACTCATCTCTTAGACTCTCAGGCAAAGGCCCAAGTACTTCTCCACTCCTCTTTCTCTCTTTAGCTCTCTTACCAGCTCCCTTTACCCTCCGTTTCATCCGTTCCCTGCTCTCTCTTTCTCTCTCTCCCCATCTTAGCTTTCTCTTTCCCTCACGCACCCTTTCCTTTCCCTCTGTCCCCTCCCTCTGTATCTCTCTCCACTACTCCCCCTCTCTATCTCCACTCTCCCCCCCTCTCTCTCTCCACTACTCCCCCTCTCTATCTCCACTACTCAACCCTCTCTATCTCCTCTACTCCCCCTCTCTATCTCCACTCTCCCCCCTCTCTCTTTCTCCACTACTCCCCCTCTCTCTCTCCACTACTCCCCCCCTCTCTATCTCCACTCTCCCCCCTCTCTCTCTCTCCACTACTCCCTCTCTCTCTCTCCACTACTCCCCCTCTCTATCTCTACTACTCCCCCTCTCTCTCTCTCTACTACTCCCCCTCTCTATCTCCACTCTCCCCCCTCTCTCTCTCCACTACTCCCCCTCTCTATCTCCACTACTCCCCTCTCTCTCTCTCTCCACTACTCCCCCTCTCTATCTCCACTACTCCCCCTCTCTATCTCCACTACTCCCCCTCTCTCTCTCTCTACTACTCCCCCTCTCTATCTCCACTCTCCCCCCTCTCTCTCCACTACTCCCCCTCTCTATCTCCACTACTCCCCTCTCTCTCTCTCTCCACTACTCCCCCTCTCTATCTCCACTCCCCCCCCCCTCTCTCTCCACTACTCCCTCTCTCTCTCTCCACTACTCCCCATCTCTATCTCCACTACTCCCCCCTCTCTCTCTCTCCACTACTCCCCCTCTCTATCTCCACTATCCCCCCTCTCTCTCTCTCCGCTACTCCCCCTCTCTAACTCCACTACTCCCCCCTCTCTCTCTCTCCACTACTCCCCCCTCTCTCTCTCTCCACTACTCCCCCTCTCTATCTCCACTACTCCCCCCTCTCTCTCTCTTCACTCATCCAGGGGATCCCACTGTCTATCTGTCGTTACTGTAATCAACACAATGAAGTTTCTGTCCCTTCCCAGCCGTCGCCCATCGCCCCTGGGGGTACAGAGTGGGAGATGAGAGAGAGGCTGGACCTGCCAATTACTGAATCATCACTGCTATGGAATATAACAATTGGATGGAGGAGAGAGAGAGAGAGAGAGAGAGAGAGAGAGACAGAGAGACAGACAGACAGAGAGACAGACAGACAGACAGACAGACAGACAGACAGACAGACAGACAGACAGAGGACGGAAGTTTCTCTTTCAACACAGTGGTTGAATAATGGCCCCAGGCTACAAAGCTCTTACCAGTGGTTACTCCCCTGACCGCTCTCGTTTGTGGCCAGACAGAAGAGACCACCTGTAATTACCTGTTAGCTGGAGTAACTGACCTCAAGGCACAGAGTGACAATGTACTGAACTGTAGTGTGAAAGCTGCATTGGATGAGTTTGACTTCAAAAGAAGACAACTTGGTACGGTGGACAGGCATAGAGTTTTACGAAACTACTCAAACAGTATTAAACAAGACAGTATCACATAAGTATTAGTAAGATAAGCATATGTAGTTGTAGGGTAAATCATTAGAATGTTAACCCTTTACGCTGTATAGTGACATGCTATACATGATGTCAGAACTCAGGCTCTGCACTTCACAGCTCTGTATGGGTTTTGACTGACAGCCGTTCTGATCTTGAGCATCGCTCATAACAAGAAGATGCCCCAATCCCTCCTGTTAATTGGGCAACTTTAGAAAATGTTTTGCTGTCTGAGTAAGGGAAATGATGTAAATGAAGAGGACTCAATGTGTTCTGAAAGATGAGATGTTGAAGATTATAATAAATAGCGCTTTGATGTCATAAAGGCAAACCAAACACCTGTGAGTCCAAATCTGCACTTCACATTTCCAAATCATAAAACTCATGTCATATACAGTGTCAACGTTTATGATCACCATGTTTTAATGAACAAGATGACATGCTGTCATACACTGGGTTGTTCTTAGTTATTGTGAATACAATTCTCTGCAGAAGACGCATCTGAAGGCACGCAGGACTCCTTTCTAGGCCACCAAAAGTACGATATGTTCCTATGAATTGCCCTGTGAAAGTCTAACACTGTAAGGTCGTATTGTATAACTTACATAGTCATTTTTGCAATAGAACAAGCTTTCAAATGATGCCCACCTGACGCAGATCGTGATTTTTAATGGACCGTTTTTGGATTGTGTAAACAACAGCAATTATGTGATGGTGGGGATGCAAACAAAGCAACTACAAGTGTTGATTTGATTTGTGCTTGCTCTAGTCCCTAAATGGCACGGCTAGGAGAGCTCAAACAACCTTGTAGTTGAAGACTCTTCTTTGAGTAATAAAAGTGCATTGAAATTGATTAGGAACAGTGCCAACTTGGGGAGGTGTGTGGCCACTTGGAGACCCCAGTTTCCTCTCACTCAAACCCATGTAAATATTTTGTCTTACAGTATGTTGCACCTGCCCCACATTTTCCAGAAATAGTCTTATTATGTTACTGAATGTATACAGAGTATTTTCAGATTTCGTTATGAACAAATGTGGCGAAAAGTACAGTATTTGTAAAACGCACATAAAATCAACAGTGTAATGTTTGGATTTAGTCTTGTGTTAAGAGTACTGTTGTGTACTCACATTTGGTCTATTAATTTTCCCATTATCTCCAAAATGTCCCCTTTCAATTAATACAATGGTTATGCATTTTCATATTTCTTCTGTATGAAACATTTCAATTTAGCTCTATCCATATAGACCAATTCCAACGAGCGTAAAGGGTTAAGAAAATAACACTTACCATATTACTGCATAAGAGAGAATAAACTTTGGAGAACAAAAATTAATTCATACTGCTCGGAAGGGATATTGCTCAGAATTGATCCACACTAAGGTGTGAGGTCTCCCTTTCCTCTCTCCACCAGTTTTGACAAATGTTAATGCTTATTTTCCTAATGGTGTCCTGCTTGCTGCAAAACCTTCCCCATTACCTCCTGCAAAATGGCCGACGCAGAGCAAGGGATTAACTAAGCACACATTTAGGGCTGCAGAAAAATGGACATCACAGATTTATTGGCATTTATTAGAGTTGTTCTTGTTTAAAGCATGAAACCTCCCACTAAATGCATAATTGAATCGGCTGTTTCTCTGGCACGCGCAAACCATTACCAAGGAAATTTATGTATTTAATACATTAGAATAGAAAATGAATTTAAAAAGAAAAAGCCATGAGGGATCACATTATCTTTCCTGTCGGCAGTTTTCGAGTTCAATATTTGGCAGGCTCGTCAGTAAATGAAATAATTATTTCAATTATTGTACAGCAATAAATGATAGTTTGTGGAGAAAGTGTTGACAGGTCTGCAGAGCTATAACACTTCCCCTGCCTCTGACTCCTCTGTCAGTTTTAATGAAGAAACCTCTCCACATTACAGTGTGAGCGAGAGAGAAGAGGAGAGAGAGAAAAAAGAGTGGGGGAATTCTTAGTCTACCGTTTCTTGTAATTTCCTATTCACGTGACATGCTTAATGGTATTGTAGCAGACTTATGGATAGCGCCCTCCCCATGCTGTACAAGGTGTTTGGGCATTCTCACTGCCTACAAATAACTTATTTTTCACCTCGCTCTCACAATATGTCTTGGCTTTCTGAAGGTAAATGCTGTTGGCCTTGAACAACGAGGTTCAATGCTAAATTTAGTAAATAACGGTTAGAGCTAAAAGATACTTCAAGGCTTGCTGTAAAATTCTATTTGACATTGACCTCACAGATGCATTATTTGCGGTGATGTTGTACATTGGACAGTGTGGCTGATGGATTCAAAGCACTTCACATAGATTTTTCCACTCCTCCCACTCTCGCCTTGTGTGTCGTGTGTAGAAATATACCACCAGTCGCTAAAGCCCTATCAAGGAGGATCCTAATATTTGCATTAGCCCCCCTGCTAGATGCCATGTCCTCCTGCACACAGCAGAATGCACTCTATAAATAGCCAATGGGGGGTGGGCCTTTTTAAGCCAATGGATCCTGTCCATGCTGCCCATTTAACTCCATCCCCTCCATACAGATACCAGACCTCTGATCCTTGCAGCATTAACCAAATTAAAACCAACCTTCATTAGCCAGACAACACCTAGCTGATAGAAGCATGAAAACCAGGCCTGGCCCAAGGACACGGCAGTGTAAAAGGACTAGCATGAGCTTAAAAACGTAGCGGCACCAGTAAGGCCTATCCTTTATTTGTATTTGGCTAATGTGCCAGCCCCTCTCACCATACGAGGCCCACTGCTCCCAGCACACGGTGAGTAATTACTAACACTCAACCTCCATACTGCACTTCATCAACGTGGCAACACCAGGGGAATACATTCCTGAGCAATACAGCAGGAATAATTCATCTATTGGTCAACCAACACAACTAATGGGCAAAGCGGTGTTTAGCGCCAGCAGTCACATGACATTTTGCCAAGGTTACGCTGTCTGAGAGAAATACCAAGTGGAGGGACAGAGATATCCAGGATGCACTGCAGCAGTGCCGTCTCTTCAGAGTTTCAAAATGCACTATTGGGAGATGGATCTCAAGGCAAAGTGAAACATACAGTGGTGTATTGCCAAAATGTTTTGGTCATCTCCTTCCCTGTACACGGTCTAAAATATGCTTCTGACTCACACCTGTCTACATTGTGCCTGAAATGTTTTTGTTTATGTTTGTGTCAAGATGTGTATGAAGGTGATGTCAGGTGCAGGAGAGCAGAGTATGAAAAATAAAGCGCACTTTATTATAGTTCTAAACCGGGAGCCCAACAAAACTAACTCGCTCAAAAAGCAGAACAATAAAGTAAAGCGCTTAACCCATTTAATCCCAAATTCTTCCCAGACATGAAAATATCCAAATCAAGTGTCATTAGTAAACCTTTGAAGTAATCAATCATTATTTTTCGAAATTTGAATGGAAAAGTAGGTAAAAAAGTGTGTTTTATGGTCGGTGGGATAATGTTACATATAATAAATTAACATATTTCTCCTATGCAGTTATCAAAGTTCTTATAAATCCCAACCCAGTTATTAACACATTTAAAACTCTGTTGCTGACAGTCCCCAGCATTGCCTCTAGAATGCCCCGTCACGTTCTACTGTGACTACACATCAAAAACCCTTATACAACACGATATGAATACTGAGAGCAAAGACAAAAAGACAACAACCATCAACGCATTTCAACATTGTTACTTTAGTGCAACATGTACTGAAACATTAATATTGTAACTTGTACTTTAATGCAATATTCATTGTAACATTGTCATTCACTAACAACTGTATAGCAGTCGTGTGATTCATTCCCACTGAACATAAAGGTAACATTTAGGATGGAGGTAGCCTGTATAATATGCATTCAAGTAGAGGCCTACACTGAACAAAATACAATTATATGTATATATATTTAAAAAGCGCCACTGGACAATGAGTGCTTATATACAGTGCCTTGCGAAAGTATTCGGCCCCCTTGAACTTTGCGACCTTTTGCCACATTTCAGGCTTCAAACATAAAGATATAAAACTGTATTTTTTTGTGAAGAATCAACAACAAGTGGGACACAATCATGAAGTGGAACGACATTTATTGGATATTTCAAACTTTTTTAACAAATTAAAAACTGAAAAATTGGGCGTGCAAAATTATTCAGCCCCCTTAAATTAATACTTTGTAGTGCCACCTTTTGCTGCGATTACAGCTGTAAGTCGCTTGGGGTATGTCTCTATCAGTTTTGCACACCGAGAGACTGAAAATTTTTTCCCATTCCTCCTTGCAAAACAGCTCGAGCTCAGTGAGGTTGGATGGAGAGCATTTGTGAACAGCAGTTTTCAGTTCTTTACACATATTCTAGATTGGATTCAGGTCTGGACTTTGACTTGGCCATTCTAACACCTGGATATGTTTATTTTTGAACCATTCCATTGTAGATTTTGCTTTATGTTTTGGATCATTGTCTTGTTGGAAGACAAATCTCCGTCCCAGTCTCAGGTCTTTTGCAGACTCCATCAGGTTTTCTTCCAGAATGGTCCTGTATTTGGCTCCATCCATCTTCCCATCAATTTTAACCATCTTCCCTGTCCCTACTGAAGAAAAGCAGGCCCAAACCATGATGCTGCCACCACCATGTTTGACAGTGGGGATGGTGTAAAAGCTGTGTTGCTTTTACGCCAAACATAACGTTTTGTATTGTTGCCAAAAAGTTCAATTTTGGTTTCATCTGACCAGAGCACCTTCTTCCACATGTTTGGTGTGTCTCCCAGGTGGCTTGTGGCAAACTTTAAACAACACTTTTTATGGATATCTTTAAGAAATGGCTTTCTTCTTGCCACTCTTCCATAAAGGCCAGATTTGTCCTATGGACAGAGTCTCCCACCTCAGCTGTAGATCTCTGCAGTTCATCCAGAGTGATCATGGGCCTCTTGGCTGCATCTCTGATCAGTCTTCTCCTTGTATGAGCTGAAAGTTTAGAGGGACGGCCAGGTCTTGGTAGATTTGCAGTGGTCTGATACACCTTCCATTTCAATATTATCGCTTGCACAGTGCTCCTTGGGATGTTTAAAGCTTGGGAAATCTTTTTGTATCCAAATCCAGCTTTAAACTTCTTCACAACAGTATCTCGGATCTGCCTGGTGTGTTCCTTGTTCTTCATGATGCTCTCTGCGCTTTTAACGGACCTCTGAGACTATCACAGTGCAGGTGCATTTATACGGAGACTTGATTACACACAGGTGGATTGTATTTATCATCATTAGTCATTTAGGTCAACATTGGATCATTCAGAGATCCTCACTGAACTTCTGGAGAGAGTTTGCTGCACTGAAAGTAAAGGGGCTGAATAATTTTGCACGCCCAATTTTTCAGTTTTTGATTTGTTTAAAAAGTTTGAAATATCCAATAAATGTCGTTCCACTTCATGATTGTGTCCCACTTGTTGTTGATTCTTCACAAAAAAAATACAGTTTTATATCTTTATGTTTGAAGCCTGAAATGTGGCAAAAGGTCGCAAAGTTCAAGGGGGCCGAATACTTTCGCAAGGCACTGTATATGATAGAGTTATATCATAGAGTTAGGCTTCAGAACCAAGTGCAAGATTAGTTTGTGCATCACTATTTTAAACTGTGATCAGTCAGACCTTCTGTCATACAGGATGTCTTGAATCAATTGACCTTCTTTTCCAAAAACATTTAATTCATTTTGATTCTTTTTCGTCGACTTTTCTTTTCTTCCTAGAGTCCGTTGTACTGCTTCTCCTCACCCTTTATCGACTTTTCTTTTCTTCCTAGAGTCCGTTTTACTGCTTCTCCTCACCTTTTATCGACTTTTCTTTTCTTCCTAGAGTCCGTTGTACTGCTTCTCCTCACCTTTTATCGACTTTTCTTTTCTTCCTAGAGTCCGTTGTACTGCTTCTCCTCACCCTTTATCGACTTTTCTTTTCTTCCTAGAGTCCGTTGTACTGCTTCTCCTCACCCTTTATCCACTTTTCTTTTCTTCCTAGAGTCCGTTGTACTGCTTCTCCTCACCCTTTATCGACTTTTCTTTTCTTCCTAGAGTCCGTTGTACTGCTTCTCCTCACCCTTTATCGACTTTTCTTTTCTTCCTAGAGTCCGTTGTACTGCTTCTCCTCACCTTTTATCGACTTTTCTTTTCTTCCTAGAGTCCGTTGTACTGCTTCTCCTCACCTTTTATCGACTTTTCTTTTCTTCCTAGAGTCCGTTGTACTGCTTCTCCTCACCTTTTATCGACTTTTCTTTTCTTCCTAGAGTCCGTTGTACTGCTTCTCCTCACCTTTTATCGACTTTTCTTTTCTTCCTAGAGTCCGTTGTACTGCTTCTCCTCACCTTTTATCGACTTTTCTTTTCTTCCTAGAGTCCGTTGTACTGCTTCTCCTCACCTTTTATCGACTTTTCTTTTCTTCCTAGAGTCCGTTGTACTGCTTCTCCTCACCTTTTATCGACTTTTCTTTTCTTCCTAGAGTCCGTTGTACTGCTTCTCCTCACCCTTTATCGACTTTTCTTTTCTTCCTAGAGTCCGTTGTACTGCTTCTCCTCACCCTTTATCGACTTTTCTTTTCTTCCTAGAGTCCGTTGTACTGCTTCTCCTCACCCTTTATCCACTTTTCTTTTCTTCCTAGAGTCCGTTGTACTGCTTCTCCTCACCCTTTATCCACTTTTCTTTTCTTCCTAGAGTCCGTTGTACTGCTTCTCCTCACCCTTTATCGACTTTTCTTTTCTTCCTAGAGTCCGTTGTACTGCTTCTCCTCACCCTTTATCGACTTTTCTTTTCTTCCTAGAGTCCGTTGTACTGCTTCTCCTCACCTTTTATCGACTTTTCTTTTCTTCCTAGAGTCCGTTGTACTGCTTCTCCTCACCTTTTATCGACTTTTCTTTTCTTCCTAGAGTCCGTTGTACTGCTTCTCCTCACCTTTTATCGACTTTTCTTTTCTTCCTAGAGTCCGTTGTACTGCTTCTCCTCACCTTTTATCGACTTTTCTTTTCTTCCTAGAGTCCGTTGTACTGCTTCTCCTCACCTTTTATCGACTTTTCTTTTCTTCCTAGAGTCCGTTGTACTGCTTCTCCTCACCTTTTATCGACTTTTCTTTTCTTCCTAGAGTCCGTTGTACTGCTTCTCCTCACCTTTTATCGACTTTTCTTTTCTTCCTAGAGTCCGTTGTACTGCTTCTCCTCACCCTTTATCGACTTTTCTTTTCTTCCTAGAGTCCGTTGTACTGCTTCTCCTCACCCTTTATCGACTTTTCTTTTCTTCCTAGAGTCCGTTGTACTGCTTCTCCTCACCCTTTATCGACTTTTCTTTTCTTCCTAGAGTCCGTTGTACTGCTTCTCCTCACCCTTTATCGACTTTTCTTTTCTTCCTAGAGTCCGTTGTACTGCTTCTCCTCACCCTTTATCCACTTTTCTTTTCTTCCTAGAGTCCGTTGTACTGCTTCTCCTCACCCTTTATCGACTTTTCTTTTCTTCCTAGAGTCCGTTGTACTGCTTCTCCTCACCTTTTATCGACTTTTCTTTTCTTCCTAGAGTCCGTTGTACTGCTTCTCCTCACCCTTTATCGACTTTTCTTTTCTTCCTAGAGTCCGTTGTACTGCTTCTCCTCACCTTTTATCGACTTTTCTTTTCTTCCTAGAGTCCGTTGTACTGCTTCTCCTCACCTTTTATCGACTTTTCTTTTCTTCCTAGAGTCCGTTTTACTGCTTCTCCTCACACTTTATCGACTTTTCTATTTTTCTTTTATTGTTTTTTTCAGCCCTTTTTCATTCGCTCTCATCTCCTTTTCTACTGTCCATGGTATATCTTGAAGCTCTCAATGTGCAGTGGCGCTTTGCATTTCTCACATGCATAGGTAGTACGTTTGTCACAATGACTTCTCTGGAACCGATGCATCGTGTTGATTGGCCAGTGAGAAGCTTTGTCATATCTTGCCTGAACTTCAACAGTAGCAGCCAGTAAAGATCTCCTTCCGTGGCTCAGTGGTTTCGTGCCAAACTTTTGCATATTTGGGCTGAATACAATGTGTTCTGGAATCACATTGGCGGCAGACCTCTTCGATCGTTTGAACACTCAATCTTTATTTTTGACCACCAGCTTTTCCCTTGGCTCTTCTGGCTAACCCCGATGGCTTGTAGAGGCCCTTGGCTCTTCTAGCTGACCCCTATGGCTTGTTGAGGCCCTTGGCTCTTCTGACAGGACCCTCTGGCGGGTAGTGGAGGGGGGTGGGGAAGATTGTGGGGGGTGAGGGGTGGGTCATCATCACTAATAACGTTGTTCCTGTCGTGATCTGTTTGCATAGGTTCAGCATATATAACTAAAATAAATAACAGAGTAGAAAGTTAGGTAGAACAAGAACTATGTATGTGTATAACTATGTGTATACCTAGATGTACTGTGTTATCCCCCGGTCACTATTGTTACCGTCAACATGTTTACACATTCTATGACCACACTGAACCAAGTTGAGTGATTGTAAATGCATATATCAATACTAGACACCTTAAAGATGATGTCAACCAAAAATCTTTGTCCTAACTTTATGTTAACATACTTTACTAACCTTTTGTTTGGGAACTTTTATGCAGCCTTCCTCTTCTCATGGTGCAACCAGGAAGTAAACAGCTCTAGTCATGTGACAATTTACACTAAACATGTGACACTGCACATCTTTCATTGAGACCCTTTATTATTTTAATATTTCCTGGAAATGCATTGATAGATCATTCAGTAACATTTTTAGAGCCTTATAACTGAAAACGTTTTTTACAGCCACTAGTGTTAAATAGGTTAAATAGGTTAATGAACATCACTAGACATGAAAACAATTACACACAAAACATGATGGGAAACAGAGGGTTAAATACAAGTAGATTGATTGGGGAAATGAAAAGCAGGTGTGTATGAAAATAAGACAAGACAAATGGATATGTGAAAAATTGACTGTTTGTGTCACGAATCACGAATCCACCGAAGGTGGCTCCCCTGCCTGTTCGGGCAGCGCTAGCTGCCACCGATCCCCTTTTCCTTTTCTGTTTGTTATGTCTTATTGGTTGCACCTGTTTCTTGTTTGAGTTTTGGTTCAGGACTATTTAAGCCTGTTAGGCCCGCCTGTTTTTGTGCGGGCTTGATTTCTGTTAGTCTAGGTTGGTTGCGTGTTGTGTGCCCTGTGCTCAGTTTTGGGTTGGACACTTTTGATTATTGCCTGTTGTTTTTGGCGTTTATTTTGGATACCGTAATAAAGTTTGGTTTCCCCAATTATCCTCTGCCCTCTGCGCTTGACTCCGCCCCCACCACTCCTGGCTGTGTGACTGTTTGTTTATGTATATGAGGGGAAAAAAGCAAATTTTCTTTCTAGGCAAAGTTGCAAAGAAAAAGCCATATCTCAGAGAGGCCAATAAAAAGAAAAGATTAAGATGGGGAAAAGAATACAGACACTGGACAGAGGAACTCTGCCTAGAAGACCAGCATCCCGGAGTCGCCTCTTCACTGTTGATGTTGAGACTGGTGTTTTGCGGGTACTATTTAATGAAGCTGCCAGTTGAGGACTTGTGAGGTGTCTGTTTCTCTAACTAGACACTCTAATGTACTTGTCCTCTTGCTCAGTTGTGCACCGGGGCCTCCTACTCCTCTCCATATTCTAGTTAGGGCCAGTTTGTGCTGTACTTTGAAGGGAGTAGTACACAGAGTTGTACGATATCTTCACTTTCTTGACAATTTCTCGCATGGAATAGCCTTCATTTCTCAGAACAAGATAAACTGACGAGTTTCAGAAGGAAGTTCTTTGTTTCTGGCCATTTGGAGCCTGTAATCGAACCCACAAATGCTGACGCTCCAGATACTCAACTAGTCTAAAGAAGGCCAGTTTTATTGCTTCTTTAATCAGAACAACAGTTTTCAGATGTTCTAACATAATTGCAAAAAGGTTTTCTAATGATCAATTTGCCTTTTAACATGATAAACTTGGATTAGCTAACACAACGTGCCATTGGAACACAGGAGTGATGGTTGCTGATAATGGGCCTCTGTACGCCTATGTAGATATTCCATAGAAAATCTGCCGTTTCCAGCTGCAAAAGTCATTTACAACATTAACAACGTCTACACTGTATTTCTGATCAATTTGATGTTATTTGAATTGACAAAAAAATTGCTTTTCTTTCAAAAACAAGGACATTTCTAAGTGACCCCAATCTTTTGATTGGTAGTGCACATGAACAAACAATCCCATTTTACCTGGTTTGCAATATAATGTATATTTGTGATGGGTTTAAAAATCGTTACAGTTACATGTCGGGATTACATTTTTTATTATATTTCGTATCGGATCATTTTGACAATATAGCACCATAGCATTATAGTATTATTATAATATAGCATTATTTTTGCACTAGTTGGCTGTACCAGCACAAAAACACCAATATTTTTCCTTCATAGCTTGTCCTCTGTGTTCTTTTTGAATAGGAAGCTAATTGGTTTTCAGCACTTTTATTTCCATGACCAATCAAACCTTGGTTTCTCATGGCTCTCGCTTGTCCCTTTCCAGCAGACATATGGTGAGTAATATGTTTGGAATATTGAATCACAATAAAATCACAGTATCGAATTGCAATACATATAGAATCGTGATAATCGCAAAACATATTGTATCGGTACCTAAGTATTGTGATAATGTCGTATTGTGAGGTCCCTGGCAATTCCCAGCCCTAATGTACATTGTGGCAAATGTTTCATTCTTTAGGCCGATTTGTTTCAGGATGCAGTCAATCGCTTCCAATGGTGAAACAATGGAGCGTTGTGATCCATGAATTGGATGTATGTTCCCTGGTTCAGAGCAGCCTGTTCATCACTCTGTACAGTAGCCCATTTGTCTCCATTGTCACCTTTGACCTGGAGGCAAATGGTGATGAAAGCACCCTTCATTGCATTGGACAATAAAAACGATAGGGAGCTTCTCGAGTCAAACGGCACAGTAAACAAACATAAATAAAAGAGAGTGGGAATCAATGGAAGAGACTCTGTAAAAACAGGCCCAGCACTGAGCACATACCAGACCTAGAGCAGCACTGAGCACATACCAGACCTAGAGCAGCACTGAGCACATACCAGACCTAGAGCAGCACTGAGCACATACCAGACCTAGAGCAGCACTGAGCACATACCAGACCTAGAGCAGCACTGAGCACATACCAGACCTAGAGCAGCACTGGAACACACAGTTATAATGTAAACTATGGCTCCTCTAGCAAAACAAATCATACAGATCATAATCAAAATATAATCACAGTGTATCAAGGTAATAACATTGCTATATTAGGATACATATGATTTAACAATGCCGAAGACGTAGTTCTGGGACCATATCTGTCTAATTATACTACATCTCACCCAGTTCTTATCTGTGCCTTCTGTCTGGGCTCTCTTTTACTCTGCTGTGAACAGCATATTCAAGGAATGAGGAAAGATAAGGTTTATTTTTGTTTCCTTGTTGCTCTTCATAAAATGTTTACATAACTCTGACCTTACTTTTTAACAGATGAGAATCCAAATGATTATAGCTTTTCTTTCTCTCTCTCTCTCTCTATATATATATATATATATACTGTATATATTAATAAAATCCACATGGGTCCTGTGTCCCTACTGATTCATATTGACTGAAATCTAGTATTGGTGATTATGTTAAGAGATTATGCAACATCTTGTTTACTGTAATACAGAAGTACAATGTCATTCTGGGAAGTGTTTATTAGAATTTCATACTTCAGAAACCAGTTGAACTGGAACTATTTGCAGAACATAAGACATCACAACCGGACAGGGTTTCCACTATCCTCCTGGACTCACAGGTACAGGATATAATTCCTCTGTTCATTTGAACTCAGTCACTACTATACAGTAGATGGGGAAATTATTTCTACAGTGATAAAATATGCAAGCGTTGTAACTTATTTTTAACCATATCTTCTTTACAGTTCAGGTGCTGAGATACATCAGCTCTACAGACTCTATCTGGTTCATTGAACATTATTGAGAACTGAAATGGAAACCGTCAACAACACAGAGTTCCTGGGGTAAGTGAAACTAATAGGTATTATCATTTACATATATAAAAATCTAATTAAAAATATTTTCATTTTATAACATCTACATTTAATAACAACACATATATACACTTGATTTTATAAAAAACTATTTTCCTAGAATAATTATAATTATAATCATAATAATCTAAAGGATTATGACTACCTTGCAGGGACTTCACACTGAACGGTGACCATCCTCCAAGATTGAAAGAGACGATCAGTAGAGACAGCATAGTGATCAACCCAGCACCACCTGCAAGGTACCTGCTGAAGACCAAGCGGAAGGATGTGGATGGGAGGGACGGAGTCCGGAGATGGACCATAGGAAACCACAACCCTTGCAAGAGGAACAAGACCCTGCTGATCCTAGGAGAGGTTGGGGCAGGGAAGACCACACTAGTCAACGCTATGGTCAACTTTGCCATCAGAGTTAAGTGGGAGGATAACGCCAGGTTCCAAATCACAGAGCGTTTCAAAGACAGAGAGACGTGCTGGGCTCACGATCCTAGAACCAATGCTGTGACAGCCTATGAGATCTTTGGCTGGGAGGACGCTGAGTTGCCTTTCTCTCTCACCATCATTGATACACCAGGGATCGAGGACAGAGATGGACTCAGACCTTTAATAGAGAAACTAAGAATGCTGTTGGAGGAGGAGAGAGTGGACCACATCGACGCTGTCTGCCACGTGGTGAAGGCAACGCAGAACCGTCTGACAGAACATCAGAGAAACATCTTTGATGCGTTCCTGTCCCTCTTGGGCAAGGACATGAAAGACAACATCATCACCCTTATCACTCACTCTGACGAGACCAGACCGGATGTTCTCGACATCATCATGGAGTACAAAATCCTAGGCGACAAGGTTCCGGTTCACTTCATGTTCAATACTCACCTCTTTCAGACCAGAAACCCTTTCTATGACAAAATCTATGAGACAACATGGGAAAACAGCATGAAAAGCATGAGAGGATTCTTTGATAAGCTAAACGGAATGCAACATCAACGCACCAAGCAGACGATAGAGGTATTGGTGGAACGCTTGAAGCTGGAGGACTGTTTCAAACATGGAAGGATCCCTTCAGAGGTGGGAGCAATCTGCTGCACAGTGTGTGAGATGAACTGCCATACCGGGTGCGTAGCTTGTCAAACCTATTTCTGTCAAGTCATGTTACGAGGGAAATGCACCATGTGCCCACAGAGATGCAGTCACAAGAAACATGTCAGAGGACACAAGAGATATGCTGATGACCATAAAAATCTGAGAGCTCAACTCACAGAATGTTTCCAAAATATGAGGAAGAACGCCTTGATGCCTCACTTGGAGCCGAGTCTCAAGAACCAGATTCAGCGTGCCAACGAGAAGGGAGACAATCAGAAGTTGAAGGAACTTGAGGAAAAGAAAGGGACAATTGCCGATTTAATCAAGAAGAATATGGAAATGGAAAGAGAGTAGGGTGAGAATTTGCTGTGAGATCACATGCGCAGAATAAAACAGGTGTAGACCTTAGCGTGAAATGCTTATTTTCAAGCCCTTAAACAACAATGCAATTCAAGAAATGTAAGTTGACCTTTACATCAGCTTAAAGAGGTCAGTAGTAAGGTGTGAATGATTTGTTTGCCAGTAACCTTTACCATATGTTAATCAATCTTTAATCATTCTGTCATATTTTTCCAAGTCACATACTGCATGTCAGAAAACATGCATCACCTGAACCCACAACTAGAAATATGATGTACTTTCAAGACCCAATGCAGCCGTTTTTATATCAATATCAAATCATATCTGACAATTAATGACCTTACTGTAATAGATTTCCATATAAATAAGCAAAACCTGTTTTTTTGCTTGTACTGTCTGGAAGTTGTCTGAGTGGGAGGGGAACACTAAAAACATTATTGGCATAGAGGTATCTCTTTTCTTTTTTCTCTCTCTTTCTTATTGGTCTATTAACTAAATTACTGCAACAGAAATAAGCTGAAACTCCCATCCATGCAAACCTGATGATTAGAAGGTCCTGTGTAGATTGTATGTTCAACCACCAACCATCAGGAAAATAACACTTATCAAATGTTTTCACACTTTTACAGTGTTAGTTTCATCAGCTGCATATAACACAAGAAAAACAAAATGTTGGCTGCACTGGGCCATTAACGTTATCATTTACATGGTTTGTAATTAAATGTTTAATATGTGATCAACATCTTTACCTGTGTGTGTTATCCCTTTAAAAACAATATCATTCAAATATGTGCCTAGTTCCAAAGCTATAGTAAGGTGCTTGATCTCAAACCTATGCCCCATCTAGAACTTGAACCCACTACTATACAAACAGTATAGACCCCAGGCCTCCTCTAGGGCGGTTAGAGCATTGGGCCAGTAAAAGAATTCCCAGAGCCGACAATGTGAAAAATCTGTCGATGTGCCCTTAAGCTAAGACCTAACCCTAATTTGCTCAAGGGCACAGTATTACTATGGCTGACCCTGTAAAACAGTGTTTTACTGCACTTATCTGGTGTATGTGAGAATATACATTGAAAAGTTTTACTGAGTTACAATTCATGTAAGGAAATCAGTCAATTGCAATAAATTAATTAGGCCCTAATCTACAGATTTCACATGACTGGGAATACATGTTGGTCACAGATACCTTAAAAAAAAAGGTAGGGGCTTGGATCAGATAACCAGTCAGTATCTGGTGTGACCACCATTTGCCTCATGCAGCGCGACATATCTCCTTAGCATAGAGTTGATCAGGTTGTGTATTTTTGTGTTCCCACTCCTCTTCAATGTGTGAAGTTGCTGGATATTGGTGGGAACTGGAACATGCCGTCGTACATGTCGATCCAAAGCATCCCAAACATGCTCAATGAGTGACATGTCTGGTGAGTATGCAGGCCATGGAAGAACTTGGTCATTTTCAGCTTCCAGGAATTGTGTACAGATCCTTGCGACATGGGGCTCTGCATTATCATGCTGAACCTTGAGGTGATGGCGGTAAAATAATGGCACGATAATGGGTCTCAGGATTTCGTCACGGTATCTCTGTGTATTCAAATTGCCATAGATAAAATGCAGTTGTGTTCATTGTTCGTAGATTAAGCTTGCCCGTACCATAACCCCACCGATACCATGGGGTACTCTGTTCACAATGTTGACATCAGGAAACCACTCGCCCACACGCCACCATCTGCCCGGTACAGTTGAAACAAGGATTCATTCGTGAAGCGCAAACTCTCCAGCGTGCCAGTGGCCATCGAAGGGAAGCATTTGTCCACTGAAATCGGTTACAACGCCGAACTGCAGTCAGGTCAAGACCCTGGTGAGGATGACAAACACGCAGATGAGCTTCCCTGTGACAGATACTGACAGTTAGTGCAGAAATTATTCGGTTGTGCAAACCCACAGTTTCATCAGCTCTCCAGGTGACTCGTCTCAGACCATCCCGCAGGTGAAGAAGCCGGATGTGGCTTGCAGGGCTTGCATGGTTACACGTGATCTGCGGTTGTGAGGCCGGTTGGACGTACTGCCAAATTCTCTAAAATGACATTGGAGGCGGCTTATTATAGCAAAATGAACATTCAATTAACTGGCAACAGCTTTGGTGGACATTCCTGCAGTCAGCATGCCAATTGTACACTCCCTCAAAACCTGAGACATCTGTGTCATTGTGTTGTGTAACAGAACTGCACATTTTAGAGTGGACTTTTATTCTCCCCATGCACCTGTGCAATGATCATGCTGATAAGCAGATTCTTGATATGCCACACCTGTCAGGTGGATGGATTATCTTGGCAAAGGAGAAATGCTTACTAATAGGGATGCAAACAAAAAACATTTGAGAGAAATAAGATTTTTATGTGTATGGAACATTTCTGGGAGCTTTTATTTCAGCTCATGAAACATGGGACAAACACTTTACATGTTGCATTTATATTTTTGTTCAGTATAAACTTTTTTTAATTTGTACATTTTATTATTATTACTTATTTAACCGTTTTTCTCCCCAATTGGTAGTTACAGTCTTGTCCCATCGCTGGAACTCCCGTACGGACTTGGGAGAGGCAAAGGTCGAGAGCCGTGCATCCTCCGAAACACGACCCTGCCAAGCCGCACTGCTTCTTGACACACTGCTCGCTTAACCCAGAAGCCAGACGCTCCAATGTCCAACTGGCGACTGTGTAAGCCACAGGAGTCACTAGAGTGGGATGGGACAAGGACATCCCGGCCGGCCAAAGCCGGGACGATTGGGCCAATTGTGCGCCGCCTCATGGGTCTCCCAGTCGCGGACGGTTGAAACACAGTCCGATCTTGTAGTGATGCCTCTAGCGCCTTAGACCGCTGTGCCACTTGAGAGGCCCTTATTTTTTTACAACAAAACTATGCAAACTGTATAGACCCCAGCACTCCTCTTCAATCATCCTTCCGTTCTCCTCTTCTCCATGCATCCTCCCCTTCATAACAGATGAGCTGTGAGGAAGACCCATTTCCTCCCTGCGGCTGCTAAAATATTAATCAAAACACAGAGGACCACGGGGCACAGAGCCACGGGCTCCCAAGATGCATGTCTTCTAATGGTAATACATGGGGAGGGCGGAGAGCAGCTTCTAATAGCCTGGGAGATGGGGAGGAGAGCAGCTTCTAATGGCCTGGGAGATGGGGAGGAGAGCAGCTTCTAATGGCCTGGAGATGGGGAGGAGAGCAGCTTCTAATAGCCTGGGACATAAGGAGGAGAGCAGCTTCTAATAGCCTGGGAGATGGGGAGGAGAGCAGCTTCTAATAGCCTGGGAGATGGGGAAGAGAGCAGCTTCTAATAGCCTGGGAGATGGGGAGGAAAGGGGGAGGGCCATGGGGACCAGTGGCTGTCATAAGGGCAAAGAGAACGAGCTGAAGAAGGATAGAGAGATAGGAAGAAAGAGATGGAGTCAGGAGATGGGAAAGAGGGGGATTCATAGACTATGGGGAGAGAGGTCTGGAGGAGAGAGGGAGATAGGAAGCTACGAGAGGGAAAGAAATCCTACATTTGGGAGATGAAAGAAGCATCAACACCACAGCTCGCTACTCCTTGTGTTTCTGTGTGTTTAGTAGCCATGTAGGAACTGATATCATGCATAATAGATAACAGACCATACAAATTGCGAAATTAGCAGATTTTGTTTTCTCCGCTCACTGGCAATTCCCAAACTGCCCCATGCCAAATGTTTGCGAACTTGACTCTTTTTTATGTTTGGCGTGTATGTGTGTGTGTGTATGATAGAGAAAAAGAGCGAAAGATGGTGAGAGCAAGAGAAAAACGAGCTCTGAAATATCACAGCCGCTGCAATTGTATTTATCTGCTATCTCTGTTAATAATAATAACAATCATTAATTGAATTTGTAAATTGTTTTTTCACACCCAAGGCACTAAACAACATCTTATGAATTTTAACTACTAATAATACCTGTTATCTGTAGGCTTGTCCTGATGAACCTAAAAAAAAATCATCATATGAACGATGCCTTGTATGAATTGTACCCGTGTAAGGCCTTCCTCTCAGGGGCTGAGACGAGCTAAGCTGTAGGTCTGGCAGAGAAGCACAGACAGTACAGTAGAGCTAAACAACTGGAGCCTCCGTGTTAGCGACACGCTAATCATTTTGCTCCGTTCTGCTCGAGCGAGGGAGGCTAAAAGGGTTATTTCTTCTATTTTCCACCCTTGCCCACACAGGCAGTGTTCCAAGGTGAACGCACCACCGGGAAGATGAGAAGCTTGTCGGCTCACCAGATGCCGTGAAATTGAAGCGCTCCCATCACACAGGGGGAATGTGTGGCAGGAGAAAGCTCTCTATGATACTCACAAGTGTACTAGCTTCACTAGGAAAGGCATGTCTAAACAGTTTGATGCTGCCAAATTCAGGACTTGCATATACAAATAATGTATGACTGTCCTCTCAAATGAAATGCCTTGCCAATAATCATCTCTTATAAGTAGTAGAGCAAAACATATAGGAAAGATATCCCATCTATTCCACAGACCGTAATAGTAAAGACATCCAAACCTACAGTATTTGCCTCTGTACATCATCTGAGTCGTCCGGATGACAGTTGGCCTCGTGTTCCAGTGTTCCAGTGTTCCTGTGTTCCAGTGTTCCAGTGTTCCAGTGTTCCTGTGTTCCAGTGTTCCAGTGTTCCAGTGTTCCTGTGTTCCTGTGTTCCAGTGTTCCAGTGTTCCAGTGTTCCAGTGTTCCAGTGTTCCAGTGTTCCAGTGTTCCTGTGTTCCAGTGTTCCAGTGTTCCTATGTTCCAGTGTTCCAGTGTTCCAGTGTTCCTGTGTTCCTGTGTTCCTGTGTTCCAGTGTTCCTGTGTAGGGTAATTAGGAGGACATGCCACCCCCTGGGTGACATCCTAGCCAGCAGGTGTTCCTCGCCGCTCACCCATCCATAACCCCCTCATCCTCTTCACCCTCCTCACCCCTCCTCACCCCCTCTCACCCGGGCGCCTCCGGAGAGACTCTGACATTTTGTGAGGGTGACACGTACCAGTGACCTCTGTCTACATGACCATGTCGATAATGAGATGCAACAGGCGCTTCATTGTATTTAAATGAAGTAGCTCGTGACAGTAATGTTAAAGAGATGC
Organism: Oncorhynchus clarkii lewisi; assembly: GCF_045791955.1. Lineage (NCBI taxonomy): Eukaryota > Metazoa > Chordata > Actinopteri > Salmoniformes > Salmonidae > Oncorhynchus > Oncorhynchus clarkii. Next base: position 21,151,928 of record NC_092172.1, on the reverse strand, counting down.
CACTGCAGGCAGAGCGATGGTCTCGTCACCCAATACAGCCGATAGACAAAGTAGGGGAGTTTGGAAAACAGATTTTGCAATACATCAAGTCAATTGTCACAGGATATATAACAGAATAATATAACTTATTTGAAGTTAGTTCTGAAACACAAAGATAAACAAGGAAGATAACTTAAAAGCTTGTCCATACTGAAGTTAAACACCAAAAGAAAGAGAGGCCATCCCTCCTTCTCTTCCTCCCTGTCTCCAGAGAGGGATGACCAGGGGTTAACCAGGCCTGTCCCAGGCTTGAGGCTTTGACTATTGTGTTGCTTTGCTTAATGTAAACCGATAAAGCTGGCTAACCTTGTGGGCCCGTTCAATGCTTATTTAGAATACCATTGATTAACAGTTCTGAATATTGATCATGCCATGCCGCTCGAGTGATGCCGATGGCTCTGATAAGAGTTTACCCTGGAGCAGATAGGCCTGTCCACCCTGAAAGAGACAGGGCTGCATGCTGCAGACGTCTGGACACACACACACACACACACACACACACACACACACACACACACACACACACACACACACACACACACACACACGCAAGGTGTGTAAATGGGATGGCCCTGCAATTATCTGCATTGGATTCTGCATTGGAACTTATTATGTGACTTGTTAAGCATATTTTTGACTTGTGTACTTATTTAGGCTTGCCATAGCAAAGGGGTTGAATACTTATTGACTCAAGATATTTCAGCTTTTCATGTTTTATGAATTCCACTTTGACATTATGGTGTATTCTGTGTACACACACACACACACACACACACACACACACACACACACACACACACACACACGCGCACACACACACACACACACACACACACACACACACACACACACACACACACACACACACACACACACACAGACACAAATACACACACAAACTACCAATGACACATACACGGTAAAGAGAGGGAAGACACCGCAGCTCTGTGTTGACACGGGGTAATGTCCTCTCATCTAAATTAACACGCCATCTGTTCCCGCCCTGTGCCCAGTGGCCATTTTGAAATTCCGTCACAGTGGATATGCACCTTTCTCCTTCCAACATGCAGCTTCTCCTAGACATTGTCTGCCGTGTCTTATTGGTATCTCTTGAGAGGGGTGTAACTGTGTAATTATCAGGGGTGTACTAATGTTTTGGACTAGGCATCACCTTACTTTACAGTACACCTATCAAATCCATGGTTGTAAACGCATCAACCAATATGATTGATATGAATTTACATGATTGGAAATGGCTCCGTCCTGGGTCAATGACAAGCACCATACAAATCTGAATACAATATGGCCACAAAGACAGCCATGAGAGAAACCACTGAAGATGAGCTTTACTACAGGGTAAAAAAATGTTGAATATTATACAGGTGTCTAATACAGCATCTTGACAAAAGGTTCATTTTATTTATCTAAGCTGTCCAATCGGCATTGAGAAGCTGAGTCCTGTCTCTGAGGTCATCTTCCTGCGTCGTAAAGTGTGATGATAAAAGGGTTTACAACATGGCCGTTATTAAAGAAAGAGTGAGTCAAAGCCATCAATAACCCAGCTTTCAGGGATTACCATTAGCAACGCTAGTGCTCTCAGAGTGGAGCCAGGGGTTCGATTTTTACAGTGGGGGCGGAGAGGTTTAAATGCATTTAAAAAGAGGAAACAATAAACAATATGTATGTACAGTTGCTTCAATATGAAGGACGTGGTTTGTTTAAGGACTACACAGTACAGTCAATACACAGCACCCATGTACAGGATGATGTACAACTGTGTTGATACACATGTAGTTACAGTTGAAGTCGGAAGTTTACATACACCTTAGCCAAATACGTTTAAACTCAGTTTTTCACAATTCCTGACATTTAATCCTCGTAAGAATTCTCTGTCTTAGGTCAGATAGGATCACCACTTCATTTTAAGAATGTGAAATGTCAGAATAAGAGTAGAGAGAATGATATATTTCAGCTTTTATTTCTTTCATCACATTCCCAGTGGGTCAGATGTTTACATTCACTCAATTAGTATTTGGTAGCATTGCCTTCAAATGGTTTAACTTGGGTCAAATGTTTCGAGTAGCCTTCCACAAGCTTCCCACATTATGTTGGGTGAATTTTTACCCATTCCTCTTGGCCGAGCTGGTGTAACTGAGTCAGGTTTGTAGGCCTCCTTGCTCGCACATGCTTTTTCAGTTCTGACCACAAATTTTCTATGGGATTGAGGTCAGGGCTTTGTCATGGCCACTCAAATACCTTGACTTTGTTGTCCTCTAGCCTTTTTGCCACAACTTTGGAAGTATGCTTGGGGCTATTGTCTATTTGGAAGACCCATTTGCGACCAAGCTGTAACTTCCTGACTGATGTCTTGAGATGTTGCTTCAATATATCCACGTAATGTTCCTCCCTCATCTATTTTGTGAAGTGCACCAGTCCCACCTGCTGCAAAGCACCTACACAACATGATGCTGCCACCCCCGTGCTTCACGGTTGGGATGGTGTTCTTCGGCTTGCAAGCCTACCCTTTTTTCCTCCAAACATAACGATGGTCATTACGGCCAAACAGTTCTATTTTTGTTTCATCAGACCAGACAACATTTCTCCAAAAAGTACCATCTTTGTCCCCATGTGCAAACCGTAGTCTGGCTTTTTTATGGAGGTTTTGGAGCAGTGGCTTCTTCCTTGCTGAGCGGCTTTTCAGGTTATGTCGGCATAGGACTCGTTTTACTGTGGATATAGATAATTTTGTACCTGTTTCCTGCAGCATCTTCACAAGGTCCTTTGCTGTTGTTCTGGGATTGATCTGCACTTTTCGCAACAAAGTACGTTCATCTCTAGGAGACAGAACGCGTCTCCTTCCTGAGCGGTATGATGGCTACGTGGTCCCATGGTGTTTTTACTTGCGTACTATTGTTTGTACAGTTGAACGTGGTACCTTCAGGCATTTGTAAATTGCTCCCAAGGATGAACCAGACTTGTGGAGGTCTACCATTTCTTTCTGAGGTTTTGTCTGATTTCTTTTGATTTTCCCATGATGTCAAGCAAAAAGGCACTGAGTTTGAAGGTAGGCCTTGAAATACATCCACAGGTACACCTCCAATTGACACAAATTATGTCAATTAGCCTATCAGAAGCTTCTAAAGCCATGACATAATATTCTGGAATTTTCCAAACTGTTTAATGGCACAGTCAACTTAGTGTATGTAAACTTCTGACCCACTGGAATTGTGATACAGTGAATTATAAGTGAAATAATCTGTCTGTTAACAATTGCTGGAAAAATTACTTGTGTCATGCAGATGATGTCCTAACCGACTTGCCCAAACAATAGTTTGTTAACAAGCAATTTGTGGAGTGGTTGAAAAACAAGTTTTAATGACTCCAACCTAAGTGTATGTAAACTTCTGACTTCAACTGTATGTATAAGATAAGTTGTGTTCCAAACCTAGGTTTTCCTGGATGGTTCACAATTGCACAGCACCTCAATGAGGTCAGATTAGAATAACACAATAACACTTAGATTCTGATAACTTGTCATTCATAACAATATAATATCATAAGCACTTTGAATCTACAGAACAACCTTCACCATTCCCTGTCACAAAGTACAATGTTGCTGGCTTTATATGCATAAGTAAGTACCTGTCGAGGTGCCAAGTAAAGGATGTTGGTCAGCCTAACGGATGAAAGAGCCATTGTGCTGAGCTGTGGTTGCTGGGTGATGGGGATGCCCCCCTTGTCTTATTGTTAGGTCAGCAGTGCTAGGCTAGCCCCTGTCACCCAGCCAGTGGTGAGCTGTGCACTTTGGATAGGGAAAGGCAGAGGGGTTCTTCTCTCTTCCGTAATGAGCCGCTATGTCTGGGTATCATGTGAGATATCTGAGCTAGAGCTTACTGTTCCATCCATGGCCAAGGTCAAAAACTTGCCCACCCCACACGCACCACCCTACCTCTCTGCCGCCCTCCACACCCCCATCCCTCCACCATCCCAGCCCCATCCATCACCCTAACATAGACCGCCAGCTAGGTTCACATCCCCTCTCTCTTCAAGACCTGATATGATTTTTGTCTGACCATTTTCTATGAATGTATGCTTGTTTTATTCAATTTCTTTATTTGCTAAATGCACAGCACTGGTCGTCAGTGACAAATGCTGTCAGTTCCGAAGATATTAGATAATGAATGAAATACCAATAGACCCCATCAAGATGAGTTGTTATGTGTATTATCAGATAAATGACAGGGAGTGGAAGGATGAAATGAAGACCATTCACAAACACAGTCATTGAGGCTGGACAGGGAAATGGACGTTGATCATCTTTCACTTCACTGAACACAGCGGGGAAGAATTTCAAGCAAGTCATATTCTGGAGATGGCCCTGTCAAATACATCTTTAAAACTCAGTCAGGTCTAATGGCTTGTGGCGTAACATAAGACACTATTTATCCCGTGCAATAATGTGCACATTTTGCTTTGTTAGCGAATAAGCATTTGTTAAAAACATGTCAAAAGTGGGACATGCATTAACAGTTTGGTTGAGGCAATGAATTAAGTGTTCGGGGCCTTGGAACATGGCTGCCCATATACCACCACATTACCGGTCCAGTCCCCACAGTAATCAATGGACTTCCCTCTTCCGGATCGCATGTCAATTCCATGTTGGACTGTGGGGATGAATAAAAACAATGTGTATGTTAAGAGCCGATGACTCCAGCACTACTCTGGCCATATGAATAAGGCAGGTCATGTCGCTGATTGATAAGGGCTATAAAAACACAAACTGACCCATCCATCCAATTAGATAGAGAAGTAGAATGGAGCAAATTATCATTAGATGATAACATGAAGTGAGAAGGCTTGATTGCAGTGTTATTGTGGCTACATTACCCTGTCTAGCCATGTGATATTACATGTCTATAAGAGGACACACCATTCATTTAAAATGTTAGCTACCGATTGAAGTGCAAGCCTCTCTCCTCCCTTCATACTGCATGCACTACCAAGAAGTTATGCTTCATTGTTTATTTGTTATAGGACCATACTTTATTAATGAAAGAAGCAGCAGTGTGTGAATCAGGGTCCGTAGGGCAGAGACATTTAGGAGTGGCATTTCCTGTTTGTCATTGCAGTGACGGCCATGTTGTCTCACACTGTTGACAGACGAGTCAGACCATCGGCCTGCAGCAAGGAGGTATGGAGCCCAGAGGGGGACAAATCTCATGATGAAACCTGAAATCAATTTACATTCAAATATTCATGGCTGTCCCACAACTGTGGCTGCAGCAAATAAATTACCCCCGTCCCCACCTTATCCCCAAAGACAGGACATCCCAGGGTATCGACACTTAGCCCAGCACAATACACTTTATTGACAACCCTTGCTTTGGGAAGTACTAAGCTAGAATCGTAAGGAGTAGGATTTGGTACACTGGACGTACAGTAGTCCAGTAAGGTCAGTGGGCAAACTCTGGTTTGGATGAAACCAAACGGACAAAGTGGACAACAATAAAAGAAGATGGTCGACACAACAATATTATGTTTTGTTAGAAAGAGAGAACAATTAAGAAATAGAGAGAGGAAGGGAGAGAGAGATTATCTGAGAAAACAGCACTCAACTGTACACCTTTCCAGTTGAGTGCTCTCTCAGTTTCCCCTTTGAAGACAATTCAGGGTGAATTACTAAAAAGATTAGGAATAATCTGGGATATCAAATCCTTAATGATGAGAGTAAATGAATGCATGATTTAGCATAGAAATTATCACAGACGAATGCACAGAAAAATAAAGATAGAGAAGCAGATGGACAGACAAATGAAAAGAAGGGATGGATTTCCTGCCATTAGTGATCTATGACCAATCAGCTGTCCATCTTCAGATATGCTGTTAATGACTATTGGCCTCCATTTAAATCCTTACTTCTGTGAATTGGCCCAAATCCATACATTGGCATGTGTTTGATTGAATGCTCATCTATTGTGTGAAAATTAGGCTGGATTAGTTTGATCTTTTTGATCAATGAGTTGATCTTCAAAACAATGGCTAACACTGGGATTCACACATTCCCAAAGACACCATTGATTTGACATTCATCATGATGAGAAAATACAGGCTAGTGCTTCTATCTTGCTATTGAATTATCAAGTAAACACTTGTCAATAATTGATCGTGGGAGAGTGTGAAAACAACAGAAAGTTGGTTCACCTTGAAATCAGCCACCAATCTCAATAATTGTGTTATATATATTTTTGATGGTAATAGGTGTGCCCTTTTCCCAGGTTTTCTACATATCATAAATGATCAATAAATCTCAAGCAGTATGAATGATCAGATATCAGAAGAGCGGTGAAATAGTGAAGACATACTACAGTCTCCAAAGGGCAAAGACATACTCTATATAAGATAATTAGCACGACTTCATGAGCAACCACGATTTCTCAGAGGTGTAAAAAAAATATGAAGCTGTTGTAGCATCAAAGCAGCAGAGCAAATGGAGGAGCGCGAGCAGTGTTAAATTGATCTGTTCTGCATTTGAATGTCATTTCATTATTTAGATTTGAAGGCGGCTCTATTGTGTGGAGAAAGCAGGGGGGCAAAGCGTATTATTCTGACAAGTGTGATCTTGTTTTGTCAAAGTGACTCTCGGGGCAGATGGTTTATCCCTTTGTGTGTGAGTGTGCGTGTATGTGTGCGTGTTTGTGTGCGTTTGTGTGTGTGTCTGTGTGTGTGCATGTGTGTGTATATATGCATGCATATGTGTTTGAAAAAAATTTAACACTCAGGGGTTTCAAAGGAATCTCACTCCTCCCCAGATTAATTCAGCAACAATAGCATCTAATTCTCTCTGAGCCTAATAGCAGAAAAAATAAGAAAAAACTATTTATATCACGTGAAAAATTACAAGGTGATGCCCTGAATCATTTTAGTCAAACTGGTTGTGTACAGAGAGAGAGAGAGAGAGAGAGAGAGAGAGAGAGAGAGAGAGAGAGAGAGAGAGAGAGAGAGAGAGAGAGAGAAAGAGAGAGGGAGGGAGGGAGAATGACACGTTGGGTGTATGATACATACAGTGCATTTGGAAAGTATGCCCACAAGGATGATCAATGGAAACCGAATGCACCTGAGCTCATTTTCAAGTCTCATATAGCAAAGGGTCTGAATACTTATGTAAATAAGCTATTACTGTTTTTTGCAAAAATTCTAAAAACCTGTTTCGCTTTGTCATTATGGGATATTGTGTGTAGATTGATGAGAAATTGTTTTCATTTAATCAATTTTAGAATAAGGTTGTAGCATAACAAAGTGTGGAAAAAGTGAAGAGGTCTGAATACTTTCCGAATGCACTGTAGTTACGCACTTGAAGTTTCCCCTAACGGGTTTCACTCAAGAGCTGAAACCAGAGTAATTGCCATATTGCACACATCAGATAACTTTTATTATAATATTATGGCATTATTTCTCATATATGATGACAGTATAAAACAGAGGTCAGTATGCTCCTATACTCCATTGAAAGGCTACAGATATCTGACCCAGATCAAATGGCTCTGGCTTAGTGAGGGTATCACAGTACAGTGAGTACCTCAGGTTAACTCAGACATATCAGGCTTACTGACTGTAGGTAGAAACACTCATCCTCTGAGCTGATCTGACTCCAGTACTGCTATGACTAACAATTTGAGGATTACCTGATGTCAGGCTCAGATTAACTATGATCTATGATCAGATTGGTACATCACCATTCAGGGAGATGCGTAGAGTGGAGTGAGTGATAAGATACTATAACATACTGTACCAATATGATAGTGTTCAGTGCAGCGCTCATGAGGCCAGAGAAAGAGACACCTGGGTTTCATTCCGTTGAAGTATATTTTACACAGAAACCCTCTTTTTCTATCACAGTCCCATAGCTAATATAGTCCAATTCACTTCTGCTGCTAAATTACAATAATATTTCACTGCAATAATGGCTGTGGCAGAATGCGAGAGAGTTCATTTTATTTACATATTTTAGCAAAATAACTCCCTGGGAATAGGAGAAAGGAAAACAGTATTCCATGAAATTCCCTTTAGAGTCGAATTGGCAGTGGCTTGATGAAATGAATCCTTTTAATTTGCATCTCATATAATACATAATATGCACTAATTTTAAGAGCTGGAGGAAAACAAAAGACGGAGGTCTTCTCGGAGTAGTTGCACATAGTCTGGAAGAATTTAACATTGATAGATTTATGCTCATATTGGTATGCAAGCAGAACACTCAAATTCAGACGGTCTGAATGGAAAAGAGAGGGAGAGAGAAAGAGAGAGGGAGAGAGGAAGAGAGAGAGAAAGAGAGCGAGAGGGGGCGAGAGAGAAAACAACAACATTCATGCATACCTTAAAAAACAAAGAACCTGAGCCCTGGTCTGCAGTTAAACAACACTGCTCTCTATTGGTGAGGAGCTGCACTGTCCTCTCAATAGAAGTCCTTGCTTCAGAATTACTCTGATTGTTTTTCAGGCCAGTCAGCAGAAAAATCACAGTGAAGTGCAATCACCTCGAACCTCAAAGACTGTCCTTATTAACCTACTAACTACCATGGAATATTAGATTATTAATTTACAAATTTATCCAACTATAACGATTCCTGAATCAGTGATCAGGGCTCTTAATATGACTTCAATGTATTAATTACAAAGATAATGAATGAAACCACAGCAGGTAACCTACAGCTCAGCTCTAGCCGCTGTGCCTGTAGCAGTGAGAGTATGCAGAGTAGACCCAGTACTGCTGTGTGTGTTCCTGTTCCTATTCATGTGTGTGTGTGTGTGTGTTTTTGTTTTTTGGGACTGTTTACAGCAGGGTTTGACAACAGAGTGATTTTTTGGGGGTGGGTGGGGTTAGTTGTTGTTCAAAAAAGTCTGTAAAATCACCTGGAATTTACATTAAAGTCTGCTCCCAAGTATTCCCACAAATTTATCTTCAAATACAACCTCCTTTGGGGTTTAGTTGTGGTCAATTTGCAGTGTACAAATTATTATAATTATGTACCGGGCCCCTAACCATACGCTCAGACAACAATCGGCCCGCTGAATATAGTTGCCTACCCCTGGTTTACAGGATCAGGGGAGGAGTGTGTGTTTGACAGGAATGCACATTGAAACTCTCGTCTCCCTGCTGCTCTCTCTGCTGAACCATAGCGGTAGCATAGACAAACAGGGGCGCCCCGGAGAGAGTGGTAAGCTAAGTGAGTGAGTGTACAGGTTTAATATGACAGCTACACATCCCTCACCCCCTCAAAGCTCTCTCTTCCAGCCCAGAGAGAGAAGCAAGTCCTGGCTCGACTAGGTCTGGCCCTGGTCGGTGGCACCACCACGGCCCTGGCACAACTATCCAACTCCAACAGGCTGTAACATAACCACTGAGTCACCCACTAACACAGCTCCTCTTCAACAAAGACACCCTTTGTGTTTTAGGGTTTAGTTGAGCTCATCCACGTGACTATAGTGTGTTTAACCCCTTAGACTGACTTGCAGCGCTACAGAGTAAAAATATAGAAGTAAGGGGCTATGTCCTGAAATATGGCTACCTTACAGTGCATCAACAGTATCATGCAGTATATATGGTGCTGAAGGTGTACAACCAGGAAACTAAGTGTAATCAAACACTTCATAACTCTTCGGATCTTCAAGCATGCCTGACATACAACACACAGAGCCTGTCTGTTCTAGAGCACAGTGTGAGTCTGGGCTGTACTCAGGCAGCCTGTGCAGCTGTGATGTGCTCCAGTGGAGGTGAAACCTCGGCCAGGGCACACTTCCCCTCGCTGCTCCCCTCACCTGGCTCCCCTCAGCCTGCCAGACCTGCTCTCTGTTCTCCCTGTGTAGCTAGAGCCCTGGATGGTGGTTGCCACACTCACACATGCACGCGTGCACACACACACACTGGCCTGGCCAGGGGCAACGGGGCAGGAAGGTGGGCTGCAGGGTGCATGGCCGGGTGAGTTTCGAAGTTGCAGAAGATGAAAGGCTATGCAATACAGTGTACTGAATAGTGGCTTTATTGTTTCACAGCTTTTTCAGTTACCCTTGTAAAGTATTTCAAGATGGGGTAAATATGCCAGATAATGTGCAACTCAATTAAGAAACTTTATGTAACCTGGCCTGCTCTATTTTGGTTCAAAACTGATTAAAGTATTGTCAAAGAATAATACTATGAGCAAGTAGATAAAGAGAGGAGATGAACTTTAACTTGATGTTATAAGCCGTTAGTGAGAGAGAAGTCACACAGCGCAGCCAACAGAAGTTATGAGACATGAGTGGAGCGTATTAAACTCTATCCCTTTTTTTATTTCAATTAAACCTCTTTCCACGATTCAAAGGCTCTCAAATCTAAAGAGGCTTTGATCTCCTAACCATAGGCCAGACATGAAAATAGAAGTCTAGCTAAGGAGGGGGCAAAAGAGAAAGTTGTAATTCCATAACGCGGGGGCAACTTCTTCCCCCGCTGCTGTTTTAACTGGTGCATGGGTTACTTAAAAGAGGCTCACTCCTGGTTTGGAGGGAGAGGCGAACAAAACAATCAGACTTTGAGAAAGAGAAACTCCTGACAGGGTTCTCTTTCATTCCGAATTGCACCTCCCCAAATGTGATTAATCAAGTGTCTTGGCGTTCCACGCAGAGAGAGATGGGAGAAAACGCAGCCTTCATCAAAAGGGAGGATGTAGTAATAGCTATGAGCACAGACATCACCGCTAGCCAGGTGTAAGAAATAACAAACTTTCTTTATTTTGCATTAATGTTACACTATTTTTTGTTGTTGTCATGGAGCCAAGTGCTTAAAAGATATTTAAATTGAAACAAGCCTGTTGGTTCTTGAAGCGAGAGTTCAAAGTTTGCCCTGAAGTAGTTTTATAAAATCAGTTTTCACAAGAATGAGGCATTGTGGGTGTTTGTTGGAGAATTGACATAGTAAACTTTTATAACGTTGAACTGACATTGTATTTACCACAGAAAGAATCTTTCACTGTTCAAGGTAAAGCCTCGGAAAATAGGATTAGATCTAAGAACAGAGAGAGAGTGAGAGAGAGAGTGAGAGAGAGAGAGGCGCTGAAGGTTTGGCACGGCAGGGGGTAAAGAAATTGAGAAAGCAGCGAGTGAAAGTGAGAGCGAGAGAGAGAGGCAGCAGAGTAGTCTAAATCCCAGTTGAGTTCTGAATGTGTACAACAGCTTTACTCAGTAACTAGGAAACAGAAACTTTTGATGAAGTTGCGCTCTCTTTGAAAAAGGTTAGTGCTGTCCGGAATGCTCGTCACGTCCCCATCCTAAACCCTAACCTTAACCCTTACACTTACCCCAACCTTATCCATTACCCTTTCCTAACCCTAACCTTAACCCTTACCTTAAACCATCAACTTCAATGGGGTAACGTCAGAGTTGGGACGTCTCAAGTATCCCAGATTTAAAATGTCGCTGCTTAATCTGCCGGCGGCCACCACACGTTGATTCTCTCCACTACCCAGCAGACCGAGCGAGAAAGACAGGGTGGAAGAATGAACGCCAACACGCTGGGACGTCGCTTGTCCCTATGTGGAGGATTGTGGGTGTTTTCAGTCTGTGACTAAAAGGAAGACTGTGTCTGTATGATGGAGGATTAGTGAACTACAACAGTGGCTCTCCAGGTCCCAGAGGCAGATTTGTCGCAGGGGCCACACAGACTAGAGCAACACAATCAGTCATCTGTTAGCCTGGGACCATTAAGACTCAGGCCAGAGAGGGGTCACTCAACACGTCCTACAGCCACAGGGGGTTAGAGAGACACAGAGAGAGGCAGAGTGACTCGGGGTAGGTGACATTAGGGCCGAGTGCTTAGCCATCTTTCTTACAAAACATCTTCATATCCTTTTGGAGAGATGAAACGTTTCCTTCTTCCTTGTTCCTGCTCTCTTTTTGAAACTCATACGGTATGAGCATACAGATGAAAGCGAGGCAGCCGAGCATGAAAACAGCTTAATTAGGGCTAATGGGTTCTGATGGAACACATTTCCACTATTTGCCTTCATTAGGGAAGGCTAATTTCTCCTATTCTGTCAGCCTGTAAGAACTGCAGCCAGCCCTGTGCCAGGTGGGGCTATTGACATAGTGAATCTGCCGCAGAGAAAGAGAAGGGGCCTTTCAGCTATATAATCCAGGTAGAAGTCTCTCCTAACCACAGATCTAGGATCAGATTATGCTAATGAGTATTATAACATTATGGGGATGAGGAAATAGCTGACCCTGCATCAGTGGTTGAGTTGAGGTTCATTCTGTAGGTGATGTTCTCATTTTCTTCTGTCGAGGTAGGGTAGGTGATGGAAACATTGTTTGTTGTGGATAGACACATGACATGGTGTCTATCCACAACAACTATTGAGCACCATTGGCATAGATGTCCTTTATCCTACCACCATTCAAATAAAATAAAATAAAATTACACTTTACTTGTCACATGCGACGAATACTACACCTTACAGTGAAATGCTTACTCCACAAGCCCCAACAATGCAGTTTTAAGAAAATACCAACAACAAAAAAGTAAGAGATAAGAATAACAAATAATTAAAGAGCAGCAGTAAATAATAATAGCAAGGCTACTGGTGTGTGGGGGGGGGGAGCAATGCAAATAGTCTAGTAGTCATTAGATTAGATGTTCAGGAGTCTTATGGCTTGGGGTAGAAACTGTTTCGAAGCCTCTTGGCCCTAGACTTGGCGCTCCGGTACCGCTTGCCATGCGGTAGCAGAGAGAACAGTCTATGACTAGGGTGGCTGGAGTCTTTGACAATTTATAGGGCTTTCCTCTGACACCGCCTGATATAGAGGTCCTGAATGGCTAGAAGCTTGGCCCAAGTGATGTACTGGCTACATGGCTACATGGAGGTTATACCACACAGCCAGCTAACCCTCCACTGTAGAGAAAGGGCTTTTTTACTGCAGATGAAATCATCGAGGAATCAATGGTATTAACAAATAATTAATCCCCTACAAAATTGAAAACTGATGCTCATTCAAAGCGCATCATTTTGATTTACAACCTCTATTTGCACTTTGTCTTAACATTGGCAGACGGCACTGAATCAATGGTGGCAGTCAGTAATACAGCTATTCTTCACATGTAAGCTCAATACATGCTTCACTTGAGACAGGGTCAGTGGAGAAGAAGAGAAAGGAAGAATTAAAGACTGGGAGAGAACGAGTGTGGATCATCCTCTACGAAGGAGTCTGAGAAGTTCCAAGGTGACATAGCAGTGACATTGGATGTTCGAGAGAAGGAAACAGGGACACACTCTCACAGTCTCTCAGATTCAGGTTTAACCTGTATGAAGCTGATCCCCAGGTCCAGACACATCTGATGTAGAGTGTAAAGTAGATGACATATGTAAGAGGCTCCAGTGGAATGGGATACTATAGGCAGGGTCTTTTAGCGACAAGCATGGCAAATTGTAGAACGTCAAGGTCGTCACGTTTCAAACCAAGCCTAGAAGATTAAGAAGTGATAAAATCTCACTGGGTTTCAGTAAATTAATTGGATCAAATAGAGAAAGCATGGGAGAATGTGGTTAAGAGGCTGATGGAAAGGCATGAGAGGACACCAGGGCATTCCACATGCTACTGTACCATGCAGAGACAAAAAGGAGACAGAATTTTCAAACGGCGAACTCAAATGAGCCTTCTTACTGGAGAGGTGGTGTCCACTGAAAGCTAGACCTGGACAAGTTCCTTGGGCTTTGTTAGGGGGGTCGTTGACATTTGTTCATTATAAACTTCTAGAGCCAAGAATCTAGGACAGTGGTTCCCTGCTACGGTCATCAAATATCCCCAACAGTACATTTTGATTGTAGCCCCGGACAAGCACACCTGAACCACTGATCTACTGTAGGACACGAGTTATGTCAGTACACACACTCTGTTTATCTTGACCCCTGTCTCTCTTTAAACACCCACATTAACTACTTAGGAGCCCAAACCCACCCAGCTGGTCTCCCAGGCCAGGGTATTACACCTCAGCCACCATGTTTCAACACTTGTTTGTCTGTCAGAAAGACAATTCCCTTATGCTAATGTTGGTACGACATGCATTTCCCCGCGGCTACGCTAGCGCTTTTAACTTTTTATTACCTGAGTGCTCTGGAGGCTCAAAGGTCACATGCGCAAAGCCATTTGCAGGTGGGTCTCGCTGAATATATAGCATCATAAAAGTCAGTCTGCCATGCCTGCCAAAGCACATTTACAAACGGTATTAAGTAAACCGATTTGTGTTCTCTAGTAATAGCGTTACCTTTCCCTCAGTTGAGACCACACGGGGCTGAAATGTACTGTTCCCCTCACCTCTATTTTTTATTTATCCTTTTTTTAACTAGGCAAGTCAGTTAAGAACAAATTGTTATTTACAATGACAGCCTAGCAACAGTGGGTTAACTGCCTTGTTCAGCGGCAGAACGACAGAGTTTTACCTTCTTAGCTCAAGGATTCGAACTAGGAACATTTTGGTTACTGGCCCAACGCACTAACCACTAGGCTACCTGCCGCCCCAAGCATGCTCAACCAGCCATCACATACCCAGTCGCTTATTGGATAAATGGGTGCGTTCACTAGAAGCATTTGGGATCTTACAGCAGGGTTTTGAAAGGCAAAATTAAGTCAGTCAACGTTTAGGAAGGTGTGTTTGTAAAAAAAGGAATATGATATTCAGAGAATATTACCACATACAGACCTAGACCATAGAGCTAAATACACACACAATCTCGCACAGACACACACATGCTCACGCACACAGGTGAACACATGAGCAAGTGCGCACACACACACAGGCAGGAGGAGTATGCCCAGAGGAAAGGACATGTGCTGAATTGACATTACTGTGTCGGGATTAACACAGACAGCCCACAGGGAGAGAAGACTCTCCTTACAACCCACACAGTAAAGAAGACTGCCCTTACAAGTCACATCAAGAGAAAACACAGCAGATGATGACCGCAGACAAGCATACAGCTAGTACGGTGGTCTGGCACAAAACTGGACAAAACATCATACACCCCAAACACCCCAACATCACTCCCAGAGCATGGTCATACACTGATCAATTTCTTCTCTCCCTCTTCCCTCACTCCCCTCATCCTCTCTCTCTACCATCCCTTCCACTGAGTGTGGATATGTTTGAAATTGATTAGCGCGCTCCATCTTATTGAATAAGTCTCAGGGTTTGGGCTGGAAACTGATGAAATTACAGGGAGAGAGCCAGTGGCAAGGGATAAGTATGTAGATGGGGTTGCAGGTTAATTCCCATTGATTTAACTCAGTCTGTGTACGAGTGCTTGTGAGAGGGTGGCCCACCATGGTAATAACAGTCAGCAAGGTAGCCACAGACAAAGACCGGGAATCACTGACACTACAGACACACTATCTGATAGAGGCCATCGCTGATATGAGCCAACATGCACTGAAACACACATGCAAGCACACACACACACAATCACACACAATCACACACACATACACAGCGACACATGGCAGGGGGCGAGTAGGACGATGTTCCTTCATTGATGTGCATGTCGGGCTGTATTGATAAGGCGTGATGGAAATACCCAGCTCTCTGCTACATCTTCCTCAGACAACAGAGAATCCAATAGGCACGCAGTGCGTGGCTAATGCCCTCTTCCAAACAAACGGAAACACTGATCATTGTCCAGCAATCAGGGGATCGATCTCACATGATATCATTGGCCTAATCCAGGCAGATAATATCTAAGCAACACTGTTCCCGCTCCTCCTCTCCTCCTTGCTCAGTAGTTCTATATCAGCCAATCAGAAGGGAAGAGTTTTGGATTGGGTAAAATACAAATAATCTGCGCTTCACAGAAGATGCTATTCTTGTAGGGCTAAAGTACATATACAGAAAATTAAGATAAAATGGAGACTGTTTAACTTCTTAGGGATAGCCCCCTATATTTAAATTTTCGCCTAAAATGACATACTCAAATCTAACTGCCTGTAGCTCAGGCCCTGAAGCAAGGTTATGCATTTTCTTGGTAGCATTTGAAAGGAAATACTTAGAAGTTTGTGGAAATGTGAATTGAATGAAGGAGAATATAACACAATAGATTTGGTAGAAGAAAATACAAATCCACCATCTTTGAAATGCAAGAGAAAGGTCTCACTTCTAGCCATCACTGGTTGTAATTTTGATGGCGTCCACAAGATGGCAGCGGTGTATGTGCGAATTTTCAGACGGATAACTTGAAGTATGAGCGAACTACATGACATTTAGCGTGAAGTCACCCAGGTACATTTGGGAAAATCGTGAAGTTTGCATTCATATTACATTTTTCTGCAAGAATATTGTCAAATCTGTATACTTGGACTTTGATTTAGCTTTTCCAGTATTAGTAGCCATATTATAAGTTCAACATTTGCAAAACAACCTGTTTTCATAACTTCACAAATATTCTTATACTTTTTGTCCAAAAGGAAAAGGCATGAAGTCGCAAAAGGTTAGTTGCTACATTTTATGACAGATACAGGATTTCCAGATACTCCCGTAAAGCCTAGCTCATTGGCTATCTAGCTAGCTTAGTTTGACCCCAATTGGTGCTTATTTGGCAAAGATACAGTCGATCAAATGAAGACCATCCACGTCATTGGTGTGCCATGAAGGTGTCACTCTCTGACCAAATTTGGTGTCCTATAGGATATACTACACCCTTAATGATATAGTGAAGTCTGGTTACGTTCTAGCATCTCTGGGGAATACATACAAACGTGTTTTGACTGGTTGAAACAAGGTTTAGGGTTAGATTTTCACAGATTCCTCTCTTTGCAAATTGAACGAGTGGAAATATAAAATCGATCATGCATGCTGTATGGACCTTTTTAGGATATGAAAAATGATTTTATCTCACAAAACGACACTTCATGTTATCTCTGGGACCCTTTGGATGATAAATAAGAGCAAGATTTCAGAATGTAAGTACAAATTTCATCTTCAGAGGTGAATGTATCAAACCTATCGCGGTGAAAACGTGTTTTGTTGTTAGGAGCTCTCCTCAAACAATAGCATGGCATTTTTTCGCATTATTAGCTACTGTAAATTGAACAGTGCAGTTATATTAACAAGAATTTAAGCTTTCAGCCGATATAAGACACTTATATGTACCGGCATTTGTTGTTTCTCTAATATCTGCGATGGTGACACAAGGCGCTGCATGACATTTTGACAGAAATGTCCTTTTACAACACATGAGTCGATCTTGATAGATATTGAGACTTGAAACATTAACATTGTCTCTGTTTTTCTCAAGATAAAAAAACGAAATAAACATAAAACCCCAGGTGGAGGAGACTAGAGGGTAAAAATCCATTAACTATAAGTGAGGAGAGCAGAGAAAAAGCAATGCAAACTGTCACACTAAACATGTTTACTGGTTGAAAATGAATTACATGCAGTAAAGTAGTCCTCTTACTTATGATACAAAAAAACCCAAGGAAAATACAGTGATTACACATTGGAGCTCACATGTTCGCCATTTAGCATCCAATTTGTCTGCTCCCCTTTCTTGCTCTGCCAATAGGCAAAGGCAAAGACGTTCTTGGTCTCCCAACCCCTGATACACAGTATCTCCAATAAGCTAGGCTGTTTGTTTGTATATCCAGAACGAATGGTCACACCAACAATTACTTTGTGCAAAATGTCAGTGGAAAAATAATTTAGCAAATTAACTTTCATGATATCCCTCCATCTCTCTCTCGCTCTCCCTCTCTCTCTTGCTCTTCCTCGTTCTCTCTTAGCTCTCCCTCTCTTTCTCTTGCTCTCCCCCTCTCTCTCTTGCTCTCTCTCTCTCTCTCTCCCTCTTTATTCCTCTCTATCTCTCTCTCTCTCTCTCTCTCTCTGTCTCTCTCTCTCGCTCTCTCTCTCTGTCTCTCTCTCTCTCTCTCTCTGTGTGTGTCTCTCTCTCTCTCTTTCTTTCTCTCTCAGCCCTGCCATGCAGGCAGTAAGTGTATGCACCATGAACACATTTAATTTTCTCCGTGAGTCGGCGGCGGGCGAACCCAGAGGTGAGCTTTAATAAGGATCAATGACACTTTATCTGGGACAGGGCCCCACTCCGTCACATGCAGATCACACAGCAGGCCAGGGATTCAATTAAAAAGAGAACCTCCAAGCACCACCACTAGATATTCAATTAAAGGATGTATGTAAAGGTTCACTGGCTTTTTGTGTTGCTGTTTCTGTTTATGCAATGAGCTTTTCATATTAGGAATCGATACATAATCTGGGAGGGGGCACGTTTTTGACATGGCTCAGTCAGGGGGGGAAAGAGCAGTGACTGTCGTTAAGCTGGAATTATGTCTTTAAAAGAAGATACCTGACAACCCCCACTATTCTTCACATGGAGGACAGGAAAAAGAGAGGTAGCCATACCACTAAGCAATCATTCGGGACATACGAAGAACACTTTAAGAGTCTTGTGTAATCATATACCCTAGCAATGCAACCTGGGTATTGGAAAGACCCCTGTTACAGTACTGTAGCTGGAGCCCATCGCCACCTGTGTGGTCAAAGTCAGTGATGTGTATGTATCGATTGGGATGCACTCTACGCCGCCTCCAGTGATCCACATTAAAACCATTTACAGAGTTCCCCCTCGCAATCAGCCCAGCCAACGGGCTAAGAGCAGGGGCCCTCAAGACAGCCCCACCGAGCCAACGCGGGTGTGTGTTTTAGCCTAATGAAATGGCATCTATATAGACTATAATCCTTGTAACAGGATTGAGCGGGACACCCATGTCAATATTAGCAAATGGGATTGCTGGCTTTTCATAGCTGTGTGCGTGTGCACTTCTGTGTGCGTGTGCACTTCTGTGTGCGTGTGCACTTCTGTGTGCGTGTGCACTTCTGTGTGCATGCGCATGCATGCTTGGGTGTCTGTGTCTATGCTCTCCTTACGTTTCCACTCTAGCTTTTAGTGTGACCCAAATCTAAGAGCTCTGGCGTTGGTCTTCCAATTGCTGGGTGCATATCAATTTCCCCCACCAACATTATTACGAGATTTAAGACCCTGAAGTTCCTCTGAAGTTTTTTCATTAATCCGCATCAGATACACCCATGTGGGGATGTTCCAAGGTAGAGGCATGCGTCCACGGGATGCTGTGCTGACAGAAATGGGGGTGCATGAAATCAGACCAGTTAATTAAGGTGGTCCCAGACATTAGCTACCTCTCTCTCCACTGCGGCTTGGCAACCCACGCCGTGCAGCAGTGTCGGGTTAAGATGCTGAGGTTCAGATCACACCGGTTTTGGGGGCAGACTATAAAATCTGTTGAAAGCCCTGCATGGCTCACATCAGACATAGTAGGTAGTGTGTGGGGGGTGTTCACAGGCTTCCATGTCTCTACATGCGTTCTAACAAACACCTGTATGCACTCCTGGAGTAGGGTTTTCAGTTGGGGCCAATTTCACCCAAATGGAACAGTCTAATACATTTATTATTTTAAATGATCAACTTATTTTGGCTAAAGAACAGACACAAAAGCCCCTCTCTGCTACAGTACTCTTTCCTCCTGCCTCTGCCTCTCTCTCTCTGTCATAGATTACATCCAATAAACACTCAGCTCCAAAAATGAGAGAGCGAGATTCAGAAAAGAGAGGGAGGGAGGGAGGGAGGGAGGGAGGGAGGGAGGGAGGGCAAAACGCAGACTAAAATTACCATCTGTATGAAAGGTGAGACTGGACAGTCTATTCACATCTTGGCCATTAGCTTTAAATAGTGTGCCGCGCTCTGCTAATGTGCCTGGATTAGTGGCAGAGGAAGTAGACAGGAAGTCATCACACCCCCCTCACCCCATCTCCCACACCCATCCCAGCAGACATCACCCTATCCACCTGAACCATTATCTATTGGAGGGCCTCGTTCTCTCCATTCATAAAAACATCTCTACTACACACAGAGCACAGCCACAGCCCTGGACAGCCTCGTCCTCTCCATTCATAAAAACATCTCTACTACACACAGAGAGCAGCCACAGCCCTGGACGGCCTCGTCCTCTCCATTCATAAAAACATCTCTACTACACACAGAGCACAGTCACAGCCCTGGACGGCCTCGTCCTCTCCATTCACAAAAACATCTCTACTACACACAGAGCACAGCCACAGCCCTGGACAGCCTCATCCTCTTCATTCATAAAAACATCTCTACTACACACAGAGCACAGCCACAGCCCTGGACGGCCTCATCCTCTCCATTCATAAAAACATATCTACTACACACAGAGCACAGCCACAGACCTGGACAGCCTCATCCTCTTCATTCATAAAAACATCTCTACTACACACAGAGCACAGTCACAGCCCTGGACAGCCTCGTCCTCTTCATTCATAAAAACATCTCTACTACACACAGAGAGCAGCCACAGCCCTGGACAGCCTCATCCTCTTCATTCATAAAAACATCTCTACTACACACAGAGAGCAGCCACAGCCCTGGATGGCCTCGTCCTCTCCATTCATAAAAACATCTCTACTACACACAGAGAGCAGCCACAGCCCTGGACAGCCTCATCCTCTTCATTCATAAAAACATCTCTACTACACACAGAGAGCAGCCACAGCCCTGGACGGCCTCGTCCTCTCCATTCATAAAAACATCTCTACTACACACAGAGAGCAGCCACAGCCCTGGACAGCCTCGTCCTCTCCATTCACAAAAACATCTCTACTCCACACAGAGAGCAGCCACAGCCCTGGACAGCCTCGTCCTCTCCATTCATAAAAACATCTCTACTACACACAGAGCACAGCCACAGCCCTGGATGGCCTCGTCCTCTCCATTCATAAAAACATCTCTACTACACACAGAGAGCAGCCACAGCCCTGGATGGCCTCGTCCTCTCCATTCATAAAAACATCTCTACTACACACAGAGCACAGCCACAGCCCTGGACAGCCTCGTCCTCTCCATTCATAAAAACATCTCTACTACACACAGAGCACAGCCACAGCCCTGGACAGCCTCGTCCTCTCCATTCACAAAAAGGACATACAGGGTTCAGTTTCAGTAGCTGATATTCTAACAGGATGCTGCTCTCTTTTCCTCTTTATTAGACCCCATAAAGTGAGTGTGCAACATGATCCACCCCTCAGGGCCTTTTGTTCATATTTATATAGAGGACAGAAGTGTGTTAGGAGGCTGAAGTGCTCCTCTTTTGAGGTATGACTTATTTAATGACACACTCAGAAGGATGTTCTTCCCTGTGTGTCTAGGATTCCTAACCTGCTTCTTATCCTTGGCAACTGTACCATGCAAGACATACATGCTTTATGAAAAACACAAAATTGAAGCAAGAATTAATAGTTTGGGGTTTGGCTCACATTTGACATAAATGACACCGAATCCCTATCAATGACTGACAGATTATTTGACCACCTATCTACATATAGACACACCCCCTGTTCTGTGCAGAAACATCTAAAACAGAGTATTTACAAGCTACTACTAGTTCAAGCAGAACAGGAGTTGTGCTGTGTACCAACACGTGGAGCTGCAGCTGACGTCTATCTCTGTGTTAATGAGTAGAGTTGCAGCTGACATCTCTCTCTGTGTTAGTGAATAGAGCTGCAGCTGACTTATCTCTCTGTGTTAGCGAATAGAGCTGCAGCTGACTTCTCTCGCTGTGTTAGTGAATAGAGCTGCAGCTCACTTCTCTGTATTAGCGAATAGAGGTGCAGCTGACTTCTCTCTGCAGCTGACTTATCTCTCTGTGTTAGCGAATAGAGCTGCAGCTGACCTCTCTCTGTGTTAGTGAATAGAGCTGCAGCTGACTTCTCTCGCTGTGTTAGTGAATAGAGCTGCAGCTGACTTCTCTCTCTCTGTGTTAGTGAATAGAGCTGCAGCTGACTTCTCTCTCTGTGTTAGTGAATAGCGCTGCAGCTGACTTCTCTCTCTGTCTTAGTGAATAGAGCTGCAGCTGACTTCTCTCTCTGTGTTAGTGAATAGAGCTGCAGCTGACTTCTCTCTCTGTGTTAGCGAATATAGCTGCAGCTGACTTCTCTGTCTAAGTGAATAGAGCTGCAGGTGACTTCTCTCTCTGTGTTAGTGAATAGAGCTGCAGCTGACTTCTCTCTCTGTCTTAGGGAATAGAGCTGCAGCTGGCTTCTCTCTCTGTGTTAGTGAATAGAGCTGCAGCTGACATCTCTCTCTGTGTTAGTGAATAGAGCTGCAGCTGACTTCTCTCTCTGTGTTAGTGAATAGAGCTGCAGCTGACTTCTCTCTCTGTGTTAGTGAATAGAGCTGCAGCTGACTTCTCTCTCTGTGTTAGTGAATAGAGCTGCAGCTGACTTCTCTCTCTGTGTTAGTGAATAGAGCTGCAGGTGACTTCTCTCTCTGTGTTAGTGAATAGAGCTGCAGCTGACTTCTCTCTCTGTGTTAGCGAATATAGCTGCAGCTGACTTCTCTGTCTTAGTGAATAGAGCTGCAGGTGACTTATATCTCTGTGTTAGTGAATAGAGCTGCAGCTGACTTCTCTTTCTGTCTTAGGGAATAGAGCTGCAGCTGACTTCTCTCTCTGTGTTAGTGAATAGAGCTGCAGCTGACTTCTCTCTCTGTGTTAGTAATTAGAGCTGCAGCTGAATTCTCTCTGTGTTAGTGAATAGAGCTGCAGCT